>NW_023276861.1:0-75953 GCF_003668045.3 Cricetulus griseus
TTCCCCAGTTCTCCCTTCTCAAGGGCAAGGGTTTTCCTGGAAGAAAAGGCTGTTTTGTAAACAGATGGATGGGCTCTTGCTTTTACAAGTGTGTGGTCAGGGTCAGGCAGAGTCAGGCAGCCCAGGCCCAGTTCCCTTGATCTTTTTTAACTTGTCAGTGTCATCTACACTCAGAGAGAAGGCTGAGCCCAGGGAAAGATAAAGACGGAGGAACCCTGCGCTCTGTTCTTCCCCACATGGCTGCTCTAGACACCCTAGCCTCCAGGGTGCAGGACCCCACCCCTCACCCAAACTGATGGGAAGCACAGGGTGAACACAGTGGGTATAGTTCCAGCCCAGCAGGTTCCTGTAAGTGGGAGAGGGCAGGGAAAGATGGAGGCCACACATGGTCCTCTGGCCTCCTTTGGGGAAAGCCTAGGGCCAAATTGTTCCTGGAATAGTGGCTCATAGCACCAAGACTGGGGTTTATTCTGTTCATAATGAAACCTGGCTCCTGACCACAAAGGCCCATCCTTCATCCTCAAAGTTCAGCCACCAAGGCCAGGCTCTGGGAAGTTGAGGCTTGCCCTGGCTGCCTCCAGAGACCCTCAAGGAAACGCTTCTTAATTTCAAAACTAGTATTCCTGGCAGAAATGAAAATTTATTTTTTGGCTGAAGTCTTTGGCAGAAAAAAAGCACTGCTGACTCATGCATGCCTTTGCACCAGGCTCCTCTGGACCTTGGTCTTTGGCTGGTGGCTTTATGTAGAAGGGATGCCCCAGGGCCCATCCTGGACCCAGTGTGTGGCATGCTGCCTGCTGTCTCCATGGTCATGGTTCTAGGACAACAGGCTTTTTTTAGCATAGGCCCCTCACCAGCAGCTGGCCCTTGTGCTGGCCTCTCCCAGTCCCAAGAGGGAGAGGTGCAGGTGGGGGTCTGGGAGCAGGCCCATGAAACAGGGTGTTCACTATCACTCAAGGACTTTAAAAGACCCCAGCTGACCAGACTCTCCAGATCTGTCTTCTTCAGCCAGCCTTGGGCCTGATGCCTTGCCACATGGAGCAGCCACCTGACAGGCAGGCTGAGTGAACACCTTAGCTCCAGTTAGAACTCAGGCTTTTCTAAATCACTCCCTTTCTACATCTTCTGAGCAAGGACTGGCCTGTAACCCTGTGCACAGGAGAGTGGAAAAGGGGAGACCATCCCTTCTGCTGGAGAAGATACCTCTGCACCAGGGTGCTGAGGACATGGGAGTGAGCAGGGACGAGGCCCTTGAGTGCAAACTAGGGACCTCTGGGTGCAGTCACAGCATCCCTCCTGAACTAGGGCTTCCCCTCCCCCAGGATGGCCTTTTGCAACTCAGGAGCCCCCACACATCATCAATCGGTGTCACACTAAAGGACACTGGACGTAAGGGAGGAAGCCTGGCCTGGCTTCAAAGGCCTGAGGGTAGGATGGATTGTGTCCTCAGGCTTGCTGCTGTCTCTTAAAAGCCAGGGTGGGGGTGGGCTCAACCCCCAAACGGACCAGAGCATGCCCTGCTCCTTGGGACTGCTGGCAGAGAGCCCAGCCCAGCACTGCTCAGCATCTAGGAATGGAGGAGGCAAGGCACAAAGAAGCAATCCCATCTCACACCCTTCACCCAGCAACCTGGCCTCCCAGAATCCACCTGGTAGGGGTCTCTGCAGGCTGCAGAGTCTTGCTCTGCCTCAGTCACCCTGCAGAGTATCTGTTGTTCTCATTAACAGCAGAGGCATCTCAATACACAAGCCTGATCCACTGGAGGAGGAAGGAGCCGCTGGAGGCGTAAAAACTACAAAGTCAATTCTACAGACCCAGCGCTTCTCTCAACAAGGGGATAGTACAGATCTAATTGCCTGTGAGGGTGATGGATGTCATTGAGAGGGGAACCTGCAACAGGACAGCTGTCTGAATGTTAGGTGGGAATCTGCTCTCACTCGAGGGGTCCTGCCTACCCTGCTGCTGCTCGAGGGCGGCCTCGCATCTCTTCTCCCTAAGGTGCAGGATAGCTCAAGCTGTCCAGGAAGCTGTGTAGGCTGTTAACTGCATGACTCCTGGTGGTGTCATGAGCCTATATGCAGGCTGCCTTGATGCCATGCTGTGTATAGTGGCCCTATCCCAGACAGTTCCCAGACAGCTGCTGAGGCCTTGCTCTGCTCTGTAATGACCCATGCTGGAGAGAGCTGGGACACTGAAAGTTTGTGGAGTGCTCTGACACCTCCATAGAAATACAGCATGATGTCATCACCAGGGATTAACATATTCCAATGCCCAACCAGCAGCCTCTCTGCCCCTGTGTCAGGGCAGGGAGGGAGGTGGCAGATAGCATAGCTATGGTGGAAAGATGTGGGTGTGTACTTGGGCTGGCTGGGAATGGAGCAGACAGTCAAGGGATGTCTCCTTGGTTGCTGTGAGAGCCACGAGACAAGCTACCCAAATACAGTGAGCTCCATGGGCCTAGAGTACTTGGGTCAATTGTACTCATGTTTCCTTACCGGTTGAGTTTGGGTTTATTCCTAGGTAAGGACCCTTCTGGAAGCCGTGGCCTGTGATTTGGGAATAGACCTGAGAGGAAGAACATACAAAGAGTCAGTCTCCACAGTTCTGAAAGGGCCAGGGGTAAAGACCATGGGAGTGGGGAGCAGGGGACACGAGGAGGGGCCATAGAATCAATATTCTGCTCATTGCTGCTCTTCCTGCTGTGACAGCTAGTCGGGACAAGGAACCTGCAGTCCCCACCACCCCTCTTAGCCTTGGGTACTCTGACCTGCTCGATGAGCCATCTTTACACACTCCTCGATCTTTCGGTGTTCTTCCAGGCACAAGCCTGTGACATTGCGGGGCAGCACGCCTCCATGAGGCCGGATGAACTGACTGAGCAGCAGCACATCCTAGTGTAAACCAAAAATAGGAATGTGGGTCAGCTGGGTTTACATGTATGCTGGGAACTAGGACTGTGGGCTCTCAGGCATCCGCAGAACTCAGTAGGATTTCTATTCCCCATTGCCATCAAAGGGCTTCCAGCACCTCCCCCAAAATCTTCTGACACATTAGGTGAGACCAGAAATGCTCTAGTGAGCGCTTTATCAACAGTCTTTCTTGGGAGCAAGATGTCTGGTAGTCTGCCAGGGAATTGTGGTACACGCCTTTAATCCCAGCACTTGGAAAGCAGAGACAGGCAGAGATCTCTGTGCGTTCGAGGCCAGCTTGGTCTACAGAGTGAGTTCTAGGTCAGCCAGGGATACACAGAGAAACCCTGTCTCAAAATCAAAATCACCAGGCAGTGGTGGCATTCAGCTTTACTTAATCCCAGCATTAGGGAGGCCGAGGCAAGTGGATCTTCGTGGGTTCACCTGGTATACTGAGTAAGTTGTAGAATAGCAGAGAGCTGTTACACAGAGAAATCCTGTCTCAGAACAAACAAACAAAACCAAACCCAAACAAATAGATAGTATGTCTCATGGTAAATGGTCATTTTCCTCGGCTGGGAAGGGACATGTAAAGCACTTCCATGAGAGGCAACGCCTGTCCACCTCAGCCCCTGAATCTAGATGGCACTGGTGAAGTGCATATAGACAGACACTCCTCCTGCTGTTCCCGCTCAGGTGTCAGGCAGGCACTGAGCTGAGAGGAAGGGAACTGGGCTATGAAGTCCAGCCCATGTTTCCTAAGTCCAGATGAGAATGGGTCCTTGGGCTTCCTTGTCGCACACCTAACAAACTGTATGGGATTAAGTCTAGCATAAAGGACAAACTGATAAGAAACCCTCTCTCCCACCAGAATTGACTCAAAGGGCTAAGCAACATTTGTCCCTACCAGGGCCCAATGCCAGCCTTTGTCCCTTTACTAAATTGCTGCCTTGGCTGCCTTGCCGTATGACTGCAAATCTGTTTTAATCACTGGACAGATCCCGGGGACCCTGAGCCCCAAACTCTCAGCCCAGCACTCTTCAGAAGCAGGTAGCAGACTTGGACTAATAATGCACAGCTAACATGCTGGCTTGCATCCCTCAGCACCCTTCACTGCAGGCTACCAGGTCAGCCGACAGCAGCACACAGCGTGGGCCAACAGTGCTCCAAGTGGAAAGGGGAAAAAGGAAAAACAGCTTTAGCCTTTACCTTGGAGAGGATTAGATGCCTTCTGGAAAAACAGCCAATCATTTCCTGGAAATGGCCTAGGAACCTGCCCTAGTGGCTGGGCAGGTGTGAGGTTTGCCTCCCTATCTGCAGCTGGGATTACAAGCATGCCTGTACATTCACTGACTTCCATGAAACAAGCAGCTCTGAACTCAGCCTTCTGCTGTACTCTGGGCACTTATTTTCAGAGGACCCAGGGCAGGGTGAGAGCCATGCCCCGCCCCCATGACCGGGGGTGGACTGAAGCCAAGGTCCCCAGTCCAGGAGATTAGTTGGGTCACTCTGTTCAGATCTTCCTGCACTTACCATCTGACCAAGATCTCTGCCCTTAGCCATCCTGTGCTTCAGAGGGGATCTGGGACAACACAGAGGTCAAACTGGCCCAGAGCCTGAATCACCTAAAACCCCCCAAAAAGTGCTCGTGTCACAGTGAGAACTCTGAAGAACAATGTGGGTACCCAGGACTGACTGGGCCCTGTCTTCTCTGCAGGGTAGGAGTTAGCACAACATGGGCTCTGCCTGGCTCCCCAGCTCTGATACTTACTGCGGGAAGTTTATTAACTTCTTCATGTCTAGGATTCCCTCACTGCAAAGCAAGGATGAAGTCCCTACTTCATGAAGTTAATCAGAAATCTAAGGGCCAGAAAGATGGCTCAGCCAGTAAAGGTGTTTGCTATGCCTGACCATCAAGAGATTGATCCCCAGGATCTGTAAGAAGGAAGGAAGAAGCTGACCTTCACGAGTGTGCTGTGACATCTGTTCCTTCACACATATACACATTCCTCCCCAAAAAAGAAAAAAAACAACAAAAAGTGGTGGCACACACCTTTAGTCCCAGCCCTCGGGAGGCAGGAGGATCTCTGAGTCCCAGGACAGCCAGGGCTACACAGAAAACCCTGTCTCGAAAAACAAAACAAAACAAAACAATGAAGCCTGTGGCTGCTCAGGACATGGCCTACTGGAGCAGGCCCCACACTCACGCTGTCTGCTCTGGGTATGTTCATGATCATCTCCTTTCCCAGAAGCAGCTGCTTTGGAAAAAGTACAGCAATTGGGTGGTCTGGAGCTGCACTAAGATATGTCTACAGATTACACTGTGAACCACCTCAGGGAGAGGAAAGCCAAATCCAGACCCGATTTCATTCCTGTGAGAACTACCCCTGCCCTTATAACGAGGCCATGAATTCCATGGCTTCCAGCTCCACACAGCCTGTGAGAACTTTCTCTTTGAGGCTGAGTTGTGCATAAGTGGTTTGCCTGCATGTATGTGTGTGCACTACATGCTTACTCAGTATCCTTGGGGGACATGAGGGCACGGGGTACTCTGGAACTGGAGTTATGGGTAGTTGTTGAGTTGCCATTTGGGTGCTAGGAGCAGCAAACAAATGCTCTTATCCGCTGAGCTTTCTCTCCAGCCCCATATTTCTTTAAATGTTTATTCCTGGAGATTATTTTATGCATATAGTTATTTTGGCTGCACATATGTATATATACCATGTGCATGCAGTGCCTGTGGAGGCCAGAAGAGGGTGTTGGATCATCTGGGAGCTGAACCCCTGTCCTCTAGAAGAGCAGCCACTGCTCTTAACCACTGAGCTTTGTCTCCAGTCCGAAGCCCAGTATTCTCAAAGCCTCTCAGAGTCTACCACACAGTCAGATTTCAGGTCCATTGTCTTTGCTAGCCATGTAACGCAGCTGTCACTACCTGAGGAGGACAATGCTCAAGGCAAGAGGACTCTGGCCCCAGTGGATATGGTCACACTCACCTCATAGTTATATTTGTGCTTCAGGTTCCAACGGCAGATGGGGCACTGGCCTGAGGGGTTAGGGGGATTTGGAGTTGCCTTGGGAGTTTCTGTGATTCGACCTTCAATCTAAGAGGGAGGGGAAAAAAAAAAAAAAAAGCCAGCGTGAGATCCTGGGCCAGGCATGCTGGACAGGCATGCAGGTCTTTAACTCAGAACACACCCTGAAGGATCACCCTGAAGGAACAGTTAAAGCTTACTTCTGGGGGCCTCATGGCAGTAACTAACAGGTCTGCTTGCATGGTGGAGATTTTCTATAGCTGCTCTATGCTGGGCCTTGGCCACAGGGATGTGGTTTGGTGGCCAGACAAGTGATGCACACCTGTAATCCCAGCAATGGGTGGTAGAGGCAGGAAAAGTAGAAGTTCAAGGCTAGCCTGGGCTACACAGTATTAAGTTGCAAGTCAGCAGGGTAATATGGTAAGACTCTTGCCTCAAAAAACCAGATAAAGAGCAATGATGACATCAGACAGACATAGAAACTGGTAACTAGAGTAGTAGTTCTCAACCTTTCTCATGCTGTGACCCTTTAATACAATTCTTCATGTTGTGGTGACCCCCAGCCCAAAATTATTTTTGTTGTTACTTCATAACCAATTTTGGTACTGTTAAGAATCATAATGTAAGTATCTTTGGGAGTTGTGACCTACAGTTTGAGAACTGTTAAACTAGAGGGAAGGGTTTGCCATATCAACTGAATGCTATCTTTCCTTCCTCAACAAAGCACAATAAAATACCTGCACCCTAGGCTTCCTCCCTGGCTTCGGGGGCGGTGACACATGCGCATGGCTGAAAGTCCCAAATGGGGCTGGAGAGATGCTCAGCAGCTAAGAGCACTCGCTGCTCTTGCAGAGGGCTGGGCTTTGCTTTCCCAGCACCCCAGTTCCGGGGGCATCTGATACCCTCTCCCAGGAGGCCTCCAAGAGTACCTGTATGCACATGTACACATAGGACAACTAATGCCAGATGGCTAGATTCACTGTTCAAAGAAAGCGTCCACCCCTTCTCTATGCTATCTGCAGAGAGCACTGTTTCCTGCTTTATGGGATCACAGAGTCGTATCTGTGCTAGCAGGCTCCAAAAACAGGGGGTTAGGGGGTTTCTCCCTGGCTGGCCATGTCTGAGGACATTTCTGATTGGACAGCTGGGGGAAGGGGGAAGGGGGAAGGTGGGCATCTAGCAAGGACGCGGCGGGGGGGGGCGGGGGCGGCTGGGGGAAGGGGGAAGGGGGAAGGTGGGCATCTAGCAAGGACGCACAAGGGAGCCCTCACAACAAAGAATACCAGCCAGTGCTGCAGTTGAGAAACCCTGGGAATAGCCAGACAAGTAGGTGTCTGTGTGCACTGCTCTCCTCTCTCCCTCCGCAAACAGAAAACATGGACAGATGGACACACAACACGTCCTCCTCTAAAACAAACCAGGGTCCCACTAGGTAGACTTAGCTGGCTTGGATCTTGTTAGACTAGGTGGGCCTCACATTTGCAGTGAACCTCTTGCCTTTGCTTCCTGAGTTCTGGGATTACAGTTCTCTTTACTTCTATCATTTTGGTTAACACCTTTCAAAGACCCTGCAAAGGCCACGTGTGACATGGCCTTCCTATCATGACTGTACCCTGACCTAGCCTTGGAGTGGCTAAGTGTACTAAAGCAATGATCTGGGAGTCAGCTCCAACTGCAAGGGGAGCTTAGCAGGCCTCACTGAGGCTGAGCCTAAGAACATGGCTGATGGATTTGAGAGGCACGGGGACAAAAATAATCCTTTCCCCTGGGCTGAGGAAACCTAGAAGTTCTGCTCAGTTATGTCAGGCCCCACTTCTACCATGGCAACCCCAAATACGTCAGAGGGAAGCTGTGGGCCAGGGAAAACCTGCAGGTGCATGGGAGGCCTAGTGGGCCCCAGGAGAGAGCCACTGTTCATTGGCTCACTGTTATTTGGCTGGCTCTGCACTAAGAATGGTTCACATGTACCAGTTCATCTCACTCCCACAACTTAGCGCTGCAGCTGTCAGATCTGTTTGGAGAACATACACCCAGTCAGTCACAGCAGCACCTGACAGACAGAACCGCAGTGTCTCCATGCTCCTCTACAAACAGCAGATCCATGCCTCACATGAAAACCCTCTTTATACTTAAAGTCAGATACGGACAGCACCGTCAGCTGGGAAGCAGGCCTCCAATTCTGAATATCTAACATGTTATCTTCTCTTAGAGATGCTGTTACTGGTGGTGAACTAGCTGGTTCTGAAGTCTGAAGATGGCAGATGACAGGCAGGAATAGTCTGCCATAGTCTTCAAGGGAAAGTGGAAATAGCCAACAGAAGAGTAATGGACATTCTGATGAGCCAGGAAGGCTGGGCCCAGGACATTAGCGCATTAGCAGGCGATACAGTGGGTAGGGGGCACTCTCTTAGCACTGAGCACTCTGTTCCCAGAAAAGCAAAAGCAAGATGCTATTTCCAAAGTCTGATGTCAGGCTGGGTGTGGTGGTGCACACCTTTAGTCCTAGCACTCGGGAGGCAGACACAGGCAGATCTCTGAGTTTGAGGCCAGCCTGGTCTACAGAGTGAGTTTCAGGATAGCCAGGGCTACAGAGAAACCCTGTCTCAAAAAACAAAACCCAAAAAGTCTGACATTACCATTTTCTCCAGCATAAAGTTTATAGGGAGAAGGCTTTTTGTCATTTGAGGTAGGGTCTCATGTAGCCCAGGCTTGCCTTGAACTCACTATGTAGCTAAGGAGAGCACAGTCACGCTCAGATAGTTGTTGGTTTTAATCAGATGCCCAAAGGCGATGGAGTTCCCTAAAAGTGAGCATTATGTGAGGCTAACCCGTGGAAAGGATGAGGAGGTGCTCTGGGAGAATGACTGGATTTCCCCTGGGTGTAAGACTGCCTGGGGAGGCCTATACTTGGCTGGCTGCCAGAGAGGTTAAGCCCCTAGTTGACATGGAAGTTCCTGAGCCTTCCTTCTGGGAGCTCTGCGAGGTGGCTGAGAATTTCTTGGAGGCATAAAAGACCATGTGAAAACAAGGCTGTCTTTTAAGGATTATGGGATAATCTAGGCCCCATGACTGATTCCCCAAGGGCAGTGAGATGGGCCCAGTGAGGGAAAGGGGGGCATGGGTGGAAGAATCATTCCAGCTTTCTTACCAAGAGACAAGCCAGTGTGTCAGCTAGTGAGGTTGGGGCCACTGTCAGCTTTTTTTTTTATTTTTTTTTTTTTTTTTGGTTTTCGAGACAGGGTTTCTCTTTCTCTGTGTAGCTTTGGAGCCTATCCTGGCACTCGCTCTGGAGACCAGGCTGGCTTCGAACTCACAGAGATCCGCCTGCCTCTGCCTCCGGAGTGCTGGGATTAAAGGCGTGCGCCACCAACGCCCGGCGGGACTGTCAGCTCTTAACATGTCACTTAAGGGTACACTTTCTAGACAGAAAGCAAGGACCAGAAGTCCAGGCTCTGGCTCTTGGCCAACTAACTCTGCTTCTATAGGCCTGCATTTCTGCCTTAGTTTCCCCTTTGGGAAACTGATTTATCACCTGCCAGAGAACATATTAGGAAAGGCCTCTGAGACTTTGTCATACAAAAGATCACTTCAATCAAGTAACAGATACCTCAGTACATGCACAACTTGATTGTACTTGATTAACAACACTACGGCACACAGCCTGAAAAATAGTAGACTTCAGAATTTATGGTCTCAGAGGGAGTAGATCCTGGGGCCAGGAGTCCAGATTGGGCCTCTCTCCCTCCCTCAGAGGAGCAGCCAGGCGGCTCCGAGCGTTAAGGAGGTTGTGAGTGGCCAACGCAGCACAGTGATACTTACTACAGTTGTCTTCCCTTCTTGGATCTCCACCACTACAGAGATAAAGGGGAAAAATTAGGTCAGCCATTTAATAAGGAACAAGGAGTTTCAAATAACAGCTCAAATTCTACACAGGCAAAGGAGAGGAGCCTTCAGCCTGCACTCTCCCACGGTCCCTGCCTGGGCAAGGTTCACCCCCAAGTGCCAAGATGTGAGGCTGGCTGTGGGCAAGCCTGGGATGCTCAGGGTGCAGCATCTCTCTGGGATTAAGGGTCTCCATGCTGTTTTGTTGCCCCCCTGAAGCAACATCCTGATTCTGTCTTCAAGAATTGGCAAACTGAATAGCTGTGGCAGGAAAATTGCTATAAGTTTGAGGCCAGCCTGGGCTACAAAGTATGACTGTTTCAAAGACTTTAAGCAAAGAGGGACAAGAACCTATCTTATGTGGCAAAAACAGCTGAAAGTGTTTGGAGCAGCAGGCCTGAAGGGATCAGAAGTACCCCTTACACATGTTCCTTTACAGACTGAATCAGACCAAAGTAGCTTTGCAACCTAAAACACAGAACTGTGTTCCAGAGGTGGCTTTTCAAGGAGACAAATCCAATCCCAAAATGTATCATGAGAATCCTGTGTCAAGACTGCATGAAACTGGCCACGAGGGGAATGTTCTCGGCTCCATTCTCTGCATCTCTCCCTGAAGAGTTACGTTCTATTGTCACACCAGAGAAAGGGATGGAAGAGGTAGCAATCAGGAGCCCGATGACAGCAGGTTCAGCAGAGCTTCAGGGCACACTGCTATTCTAGACTGAGGGCAGGCAATCCAGGGCCTACTGATGCCTGAGCTGGGCAGGAAAGAAGTGGAGGCAAGACCACCAGCTGCACACATCTGTCAGGCGACACACATTTCCCATCTCACCTAACTAGGATAATGAATGACAAAGCCAATGGTGATCAAAGCTGCCAGCTCACACACAGCAACTGTTGTTGGAGAGTCTCCCATGCGCCTGGCTTTTTAGAGAGAGTCGCAGCTGCTAGCATGGACTGGTGCACGCACAGCAAATGCTCAATGAATGCTGTGTTTAAGGAGTGACACAATCACCACTGTCTCCTTTAACTGCTAGCTGCTACAGTGGGAAGCTGCAAACCGTCTCTCCAGATACTAAAACTGTTTACAAAGTACTTTGGCTACCACAGTTTAGTTTGACTTAGCTCTGGCTAACACAAGAAGGAATATAAATTAGAAAAGTGCCTAAGGTCCTTGACTTTGAGAATTCGGCAGGCGCTAAAGACCTCTTCCTAGGAAAAATATCCACCTGCAATTACACCATTGACCATGGGCTGCAGGAGGCTCACAGCCACTGTGGAGTGTATGTTAGAGACCCCGCTATGCCTCAGAGGAGGAAGGGGGGATACATCTGTTTCTTCTTTTTGCCTGCTATGTTTTCTAAAATAAACATATATTGCTTCTGCAAAAACATAAGCAACAACAAGAGAAGAGTCTAAAGAAAAAAGGCAACGCTAACCTAACCAGAGCCCATGTCAGCATCTGTGATCAATGAGCTCTATGACCGACACCTAATTGAACACAGGCTGCTTGGAATTATTCCTCATTTGTTTTCTGGGCAAACCATTCATAAAGAATCATTACTCCAAACAACCAAACTGAGAGCCTTCCATGCCCAACTCCAGACACACATAAGTGAAACAATGACCAGAAAAACCCAGAGGCTTTCTCCGGAGAACATTGTAGCCACTAATCAGAACTAGGTTCCTTGTGTACAAGAAACTGCGTCACCTCACACATGGTTCTACTTGTCCAGAACAGAGACCAACCCATGAACGGGATGTGGGTGAGACTCAACCTGGTTGTCAGCCTAGAAGCCAGCACAGTTGCAGAGGGAAGGTCAGCACGATGTCCACTACAGAGGCCCACTCAGGGGGACCAGGGAGAGCAGGAGGGCACATCTCCAGCCCAGGAGACCCCAGCTACCCTAGAAACTTTGCTACTACATAAAACAAATTGGGGAGGGTCAGAGGGTAACCAAATGGGAGCAACAACAGGTAGGGAGGCAAATTTCTGAGAAACCTCAGGAAACAAAAGCAGGGACACATTCTGGGACCATGGGAGTCAGCACTAGGACAATGGCTTGACACACAAAGAACATAAATATGTGGTTTCCTTCTTGGTCCAGGCTCTTGGGCCCTGACCCTGAGTTAAACAAGTCTAACAAAACACACATCACTCTCGGCAAAGAGCCAAACACTGAAGTCATCCAACTGGCCCCTGGAAAAGAGATCAAAGCCCATGGCAAGCTCCACTGCTAACAAGCTCTCCCACAGCAGCCTCCAGCCAGTGAGTATCTTTCTAGAAGCTAGTGGGTAAAACAATAGGCAGATGCAAGAGAGAGACAATCTGTCAAACCAGAGGAATGACCCAAGGAGCTCCCAGGACACAGATTGATCAGGGTGGTGAGTTAGTGCAGGAAAGAAGGCTGGCTGGGGCCTGGAGAGGCCCTCAACAAATTTAAGCCCCTGGAAAAAGGAGATAGGAATCAAAAACAGTATTGATTTTCAGTGTGCATAGAAAAACAGGGTAAAACCAAACAAAACCTGAGATCCATTTGTCCCTGGCCCCCTCCCCATTCAAGAGAAGTGGAGGTGGGTAAGAAAAGCTGGCCTAAGGGTCAGGAACCAATAGAAAACTTACTTAGGGAAAAAAATATAACCACCCCTGCGTCCTAAGACGTCAGCATGAAGTAAGCCACCAGACATGACACTGCTTTGTAAGAACTAAAGCTGCAACCTCTCAAGATGGGCAGCCCTCACACACATGACATGATCTGTAGTGTGTGCATTGAGAATCAGGAAGGGGGTGTCAGCCTCGCTCTACCTCCTGGGCAGAGGGACAGCAGCAGAGTAAGGCAGTCTCTGCCCTGGAGGAGGGAAGTAGAACAAGTATGGGAACACCCCATAATGAAGCCCATGTCTCAGAAAGAGGTCCTGTGAGCACTTCAGTAAATACTCCTAGGATGGAGTCCAGGGTAACTGAATTCTAACAGCCTGGAGCCAGTAGCAATGTGGTGAGACTGCAACGGATGCAGACGCCCTTGACGGACACATAAACCCAGGCAGACACAGGGGACCATGCTGTATAAAGACCCGGCTGTTTAGCAGGAAGATGAATGATGGAGGGTGCAGGGCACTGCGGCAGTGAGCTGCCAAAGCAGCCAAAGCCTCAAGGATCTGTGGAAACTGAGATCTAGCCAGAGTGTGAGGGTGGCTGAAGGCAGCCCTCCCTCTGCCCCAACAGTCGCAGCAGAGCCCTGTGCTTCCAGTGGCTCCCTGCTTCTCAAGCAGCAGCTCCTTCAGTTCATCTTTCAGCTTCTGGTTTCTGGGTCTCTAATCCTCTCCCAGTTTTCATCCCTGTAATTCCTGACGGAATGTCCCTCTGTCCTGGGCTTCAGAGTCTGGTTGCTGCTGCTTACCAACTTTCCCCAGTAACAGAGCAATGAAATCTGAAAACCCCTCAACTTGCTCCTTCCTCTCAAAGCTCTTTGGGGCAGAATTGCTCACCATCTCAGATAGCCCCTCAGCTTACAGAAAGAGACAAGTTCCCTTTGGCCTTTCATCATTTCAGTACATTCTGCATTAAGGTCATGCCTGCTAACTCACGTGCTCATGGTTTTTAGTCATGGATACATTTCCTTCACAAGGTGTTAAGGCAGAAAGTTTCTAACACAATCCTTGCTAAATCTGACATTGTCATTGATGAAACCACTAGATGATCTTTGGCAAGTTAACTGCTAAGAGTCTTTCAGAAAAGGAGGGAACAAAAGAGAGGACCCTGCCATGGAGCACCAGGGTTGTGTGACACTGGACAGGGAAGAGTGCTGCCTCTGCTTTCAATCTACTACTTATAGCTTATAAGCTACTGAGTCTTTTTGAACTGGATTCCCCCATTCATCAAAACAAAGACAGCTAATATCTACCTTTAAGGAAGATGGAGTAGGCGTATTATCTGTATTACTGGAAGAAGGCACTTAGTAAATCACAATTTCCTCATTTGTCCCCTTCAGGCTTGCTTTTTCCAAAACCCACTCACTCTCACACTTTGGACTTGTATGTACCTGACACACACACACACACACACACACACACACACACACACACACACACACACACACACACAGAGAGAGAGAGACAGGGCTTCACTATGTAGCTCTGGCTATCCTGGTACTCTCTCAGTAGACCATGCTGACCTTAGACTTTACAGTGATCTACCTGCCTCTACCCGTTTCCCAAATGCCAGGATAAATGGTGTGCACCATGCTTTGCCCTCCTGTCAAACTTTAGTTCAAGCTGTCTCAACATCAGCACTACTGACATTTTGGGCCAGTTGGTTCTCTGTTGTGGAGCCGTCATGTGTGTTGTAAGACATACAATGGTATCCCTATGCACTCACCAGATGCAGTTAGTACCAGTTGTGACAACCAAAAAGGTTTCTAGACATTGCCAAATGTTTTGGGGTGGGAGAAAGGGAAGGGATGACCACTCCTGACTGAGAAACAATGCATTAGACTGAAAGTTTATAGCAACAACAATGGTGCTCCGTCCTCATGAAGTCTCTTTTCTTGATTCCAAGCCTCATGAATTCTTGCTACAATTATGTCATTTTATCTTTGAAAAGCAAGATGCTTGAATATTTTCTGCAAGAGAATCAGCTTGTTTGCCACAGCTTTAAATTTTACACATGCAATGATGTTTGAGTGACAAGTATACCAGCTATACCAATGAAAATCAGCTGTATAATACCATACCAAAAGGCAGAATATCACAAGGTTCATTTAAAGGTTTAGAGATGGATGATTCAAAAGAATATAAAACATGACAGGGCTGTCACATAAAACCACATCAACTCAATTTAATATTTAGCCTTGAGACCAGACTGTCTAAGCAGTGGCTAATAGACAAGAGAGCTACTAAGTATTTGTAGAGAAGACAACTCTCAACACTGATTGTATAATTCATCATTACACAAACTTGCCAGTTAAAAAAATTTTCTTGCTGGGTGTGGTGGTACATGACTATAATACCAGCACCTGGGAGGCAGAGGCAGGGAGGCTGCCAGATGTTTGAGGCCAGCTTGGTTTACCTAGTTAAAGGCCACCCAAAGCTAATTAGCAAAACTTTGTCTAAAACAAGTGTCTTAGTGAAATCTCAATATTTCTGTTTTAAACCAAGTAATTATGCAAGAAACTACATATATAAGAAACCCTTTTGATCTTTATCTTTTTAAAGATAAAACTATATAACTGTAGTTTAAAACACACACACACACACACACACACACACACACACACACACAGTAAAGAACTGTATCCAAAGCCTGTGTGGTGGGTGCATTCCTCTAAGCCCACACTCAGGAGGCAGAGGCAAGTAGATCTCCATGAGAGTTTAAGGGCAGCCTGGTCTATATAACAAGTTCCAGGTCAGCCAAGTTAATATAGTGAGACCCTGGCTCAAAAGTCAAAAAGGTTTTTTGTTTATTAGTTCTTCAAGGCAGGGTTTCTCTGAGTAGTCCTGGCTGTCTTAGAACTCTTTCTGGAGACCAGGTTGGCCTTGAACTCAGAGACCTGCCTGCCTCTGCCTCCAGAGCGCTGGGATTAAAGGCCCTTACCTGCCACTCTTAATTACTATTTGAAACTAAAGAGACCTTTTCTAAGTTATGTATAATGTTTATGCTTGTTAATTATATAACTGGGGAGGCTGAGGTCTTTGATTTGATTAAGTGGCTCTTTTTTTTTCCCTGCTCCCTCCAACAATAATGGTTAGTCTTTCCAATTGGTTACTTCTCAACTTTGACTGATATTCACTGGTTGGCCAACACTGTGCTAGAATTTTAAAAACAAGCCCCCTGTCCCATCATTTCTTTAGCACACCACTCATCCACTCCTGCTTCCCACAGAACACAAAGGAAGACCTTTTTACTCTGCCAGATTCCATCCCTTTACAAGCCTGTTCAAGAAGCATACTCTTTATAAAATTTCCTACTGCTTTTGCTATTTCCGGTAGTGAATCATCCTGTACTTTTTCATGCAAATGGATAACTTTCGTTTATTGGGGGATGTGTATACACATCTCATTAGAACCCAAGATTCTCCTTTTACAACCCTTTCACAACCTAACTCACAGCATTTGGCCATCAGTACCCTCTAAGTTGATGCTAGAATCGGGTTATTTTCCCTGATTTAATATTAGTGAAACGCAGAAAAAAAAAAAAAAAAACACTTAGCACTTGCTTCTGTCTTAGTTGTTCAATTGCCTTTGCACCTTGGCTCCCATCTCTCAGATTAGTAGCCTAGACAAAAAGAAAAAAGAAAAAGGAGAAAAAAGAATCTACCTACTCACATTTTCAGAAGAGAAAGGGAAATTGAAAAGGGAGGCTTTGGGGCATGCTTTAGTCAAGGAGAGGGCGATTTGGAAAAAAGGAGAGAATTAGCATTCTGCCCTTTATAGCTTTTCTGAACTCACTCTTGTCTTCTCTTTTGATCTCCAAACGACCTGGCCTTTCTCTCAGTCCTCCTTTGCGTTCGGAAGACTCTAAGACCCGGGAGTTGAGGCGCCAGCGCCAGGGTCTGAGAGGGCTTTCAGGCGTTCCGCGGAGGACTGCACCTCCCAGGCCTCAGAGTCGTGCAGAGAGGGAGCCGCACACCGGGGTGGTCGCTGGGCCCTGACACTCACCTTCTCTCAACCCACGAGCTGGAAGCCTTAACCAGCCGGTCGCGGCGGGGCCTGCGAGGAACCCCTGAAGCTGCCGCCCGCAGCCTGACACCAGAGCCCTGAGGGCCGCCATCTTGGGAGCACGCCTGACCTCGAGTGCGTTTCCGCTTCCGGAGCGGGGCGGACGCAGCCGCCGCGCAGCGAGGGGGTTTCTGGCTCGGGGTTTGGTCTCAAGAGATGCGCCTATGTGCGAAGCCTGTGTTTTGCCCTAAGTGTCCAGGGGAGACCCTCCGGCAGCTGTGTGCCAGGACCTGCTCTTCAAAGGTGCCTGTTGGTTTCCCCTGGTAAATTACACACCGCACCGCTTCTTGAGTTTCTCTTCCCGCTTGCCAGCCGCGGATTTTCAGCTGTTGTGACTGAGGTTAGGCAGTGAGGACAGATTGAAATGGCAACGGAGTCTGGCTCTGGGAGTGCCAGGCCCGGAACAGAATTGACCTGCCCTCCCACCTGCCTATCTTTGTTGCTTATATACACGTCCTGTCCGGCCCTTGATGCCATCTATCTCCTGCCTAGTCTTTGGCTACCTGGTAAATGATTTGTTAGAGTTTACTTCAAACTCCATTCACTGAGGAAATGACCTTGACCTCCGCTATGCTGGATCTCTGCAATATTTGATTTAGTGCTCGACACAGTTACTGTCTCCCCTACGGAATTGTAAATTCTATTAAGACAGAAACACTGTTGCCAGGTGTGGAGTTGCATGCGTTTAACCCCCGCACTAGGGAGACTGAGGTAGGTGGATTTCAGTGAGTTCAAGGCCAGTCTGGTTCCTCCCCCACTCTGTCCGATATAAGCCTAAAAGGGGGTGAATATCCCTAGTTATCTTACTCTGGTTCTCTGGTGAGAAAACCAGGTCTACTGAATGACCATAGGGAGAGAGAGGCCTGTTGTTTAGTTGGTACTGGATGAGAATGGGGTGTGCTCAAGGGACAAGCATCGTCCCAGCCCTGGAGAAGCCCACATTCGGAGGCTTCAAGGTGATAGATTCCAGATCTACTGTATCTTCAGCTCCATCCTGATTCTGATGATTCTTTGCTTGGTGATGCAGGGTTTGGTCTATGAGCTTAGAGACCAATGGAATCCAATGCATGTGGTTTCAGGTGGGAGGAGAGTAATGGGCCTTGGATGGGTGCATACACAGTGGAGGGATGGGTGTGCACACAGTGGAGGGATGGGTGTGTACACACAGTGGAGGGATGGGTGTGTACACACACAGTGGAGGGATGGGTGTGTACACACACAGTGGAGGGATGGGTGTGTACACACACAGTGGAGGGATGGGTGTGTACACACACAGTGGAGGGATGGGTGTGTACACACACAGTGGAGGGATGGGTGTGTACACTGGAAGAGTAGGTGTGTACCTAGCAGAGGAGTGGGTGTGTACAGAGTGGAGAAGCGCGTGTATAGTAGAAGAGTAGGTGTATATATAATGGAAATATTACAACATGGTTTGCTATTGAGCATCTATTAGCTTTACATTTGATGAAGGAAGGAATTATAGTTAAGGGAATCTGGCCTTTCCTTCAGATCTTCCTTCATCAAGACCAGGTGACGAGAGCCTGGAGGTGGTTAGGGGTAGAGAACAGCTTTGCATGAAGTCCTGGTCATTTTCCGTAGCAATTTAGAATCTGCTGTCCTGGTCGCTCTTGTGAGATAAATGAGACCCCGAGCATCTCTGAATCATCTATTATATTATTCACACCCTTTGTAAAGGTATCTATGCTGTAAATCCCCCAGGAATGACAAATGGCTCTTTCTGAATTCTGAACAGAGCCTGTCCTCTTTGCAGGAAAATTTCATGTCTCCAGATAAACTTGTTTGCCTCCTTTTATCTGCTACGGTGAACTCTGTAACCTAACTATTGACACCTTGGGAATTCTGCCCTGCAGTTCTAATGTAGCACCGTGTAAAGACGTGCAGAAACAGAACGGTCCCAGTGGAAATTTCCATTGAAGTTAGAAGTGATCATTCTTCCCAGAAAATTCTCTTGGACAAGAGGATGCAAATGCTTTTGTTTACCTAGAATCTTAAAGAGAATGCTACTGCTAGAAATAGTCTAGGGACTCCAGTTTCTCTGGAAGGTTCTACAGGAAGATTTGGAAGATTTGGAAGATTTTGCTGGCCTTTTTAAATCCTAAACTGGTCTGAAACTCACTATGTATCTGAAGTTGACCCTGAATTTCAGAGCCTCCTGCAGCCTCCTCCTAGCTGCTAGGATTGCAGGCATGTGCCCGCCTCTGATTTCCGTGGTACTGAGGTTGAAACCGGGGCTGTGTGAATGCTAGGCAAGAGCTCCACTAACTGAGGCTACACCCACGGGGATGGATGGCTTCACGGGTCTCAGCTCTTGCCCAAGCTTCCTGAACGTAACTAACTAGTGCTCTGTAGAGACAGGCAAATTTCAGTTTCACAAAATCGAAATGTTGGTCAGGCGGTGGTGGCGCACACCTTTAATCCCAGCACTTGGGAGGCAGAGGCAGGTGGATCTCTGTGAGTTCAAGGCCAGCCTGGTCTACAAGAGCTAGTTCCAGGACAGCCTTCAAAGCCACAGAGAAACCTTGTCTCGAAAAACCAAAACAACAGCAACAACAACAACAACAAAACCCCGAAATGTCACTCGGGGAGAATGAGCTATTTCCACAGACGCTTTCAACTTTTAAGTGATGCTTCAGGTGACCCACTACCAGAGCAGACTTGAAGGAGGCTTGAGTCTTCTGGTGAATCTGCTCCTGGTGAATCTGCTGCTTGTTCCTATCCAGCGGAGTGAGATCCTCCCCCACCCCCCACCTAACAGCTCAGTTAAAATGCCTCTTTTTGCTTGAGTGGCTTCAATCTGTGTAGTGCATGTGTTGATGTCATAGGCCACATCTTCAGTCTTCTCTAGAACTTCCCCATCTTGCCCTTGAACAGATTCCTGGTATGTTGTCCTGAGAGCTTCTACTGATTATTCTCTCATCTCCATCACTTGGGAGGCAGCTCCACAGAGAGGCACCTTCATGTGTGTGGGTGGGTGGGTGGGGGCAGAGAATAGCCTCAGGTGTCATACCTCCATCTCTGTGTGTGTGTGTGTGTGTGTTCCCTGCATGTACATCTATGTACCACCATATATATGCTGTGACTTTGGGAGCCTAAAGAGCGCATTGGATTCCCTGGGATTGGAGTTCTACATAGTTATGAGTGGTCATCTGGGTGCTGGAAATGCAGGTCCTCTGAAATAGCTGCGGTGCTCTTACATGCTGAGCCACCTCTCCAGCCTCCCTCCCACCTCACCCCATCCCCTTTTTTAAGATATGGTCACTTCATGGCCCAGAACTCACCAAGCATTCAAGGCCCCGAGCAGCCACCTGTCTCCATCTCTCCAGAGATAGGATTACAAATCCTAGCTTTTTTTTTTTTTTCACATGGGTTCTGAGGATTGAGCTTGGCCTCATGCAAGCTCTTCCCCAAGTAAGATGTCTCCCTAATCCACTTCTTCACTGTGTTCACAGAGAGTTTTGAGACAACCTCTGAGGGAACTTAGCACACCCCACTGTGTCTGCACTCATCCATCTAGCTGGGTAGATGGCGTCCTTTGGGAGCAATCTGCCATCCACACACATTGCTTACCTCCACACATTAGGAACCCCTGTCCTCACAGGATGAAATTCCTCCAGAGACCAAGAAACCATCTTGGCTGCATGGGAGTTCTCACCTGTGCACTACTCTTCACACCTGAGTGAGTTTACTTCCCATGGGAGGAAGTGAGAAGTGTGTTTCTGTGTAAGCTTAGGGCGCTCCCACGGTTTAGAAGGCTTTGGCTCATTTCCGTGCCTCTTCTGTCTGAACTGGAAGCACCATCTCCTTCATTTCTAGACAGACTGATGGGATACAATTTGCCATGTAGCTTCCCTCTCTTGCTAAGAATGTTCTGGAACAGTGTGGCTCCAGGCTGAACATGCCTGTGCAGATGTTTGGCCAGATGTTCTGTGGTATTGCCTGTGTTGGGAGGATTCAGTGTCTCCTTGGCATATCCTCATCCCTTGACCTGCTAGTGGTTTTCTATTTTTTTAGAACTCTTGTTTTCCTATTTGCAAGTCAAATACCTTTCCACTGTACATTTCTAAAATGGGGTTGCATATGGTTGGCTGTGATGGTACACGTCTGTAATCCTAGCCCTGAGGCAAAGCAGATTATCAGTTGTGAGCTAGCAGAATTGAACTGGGAGCTGGCTCAGTGGGTAAAGTGCTTGCTGTGTAAACCTGGGATCTGTGCTCAGAATCTGGGTGATTCATGACAGGTTATGGCTAATAAGCCATCTCACTTTCAAATTAATATGCAAATTCCCCTGGAGCTGAGGAGTGAGAGACAGAGCTGGGGACAGCAGGGAAGAGGGCTGTGCATGGAAGGCACACAAAGGGAACAGGCATCCAATCCCCATGTCCTTTCCCCTGGAGTCTGATTGGAATGCTCCTATGAGATGCTGGAGGAGATGGAGACTGGGGAAAGGCCTCTCTGATGAGGCTGCGAGCAGGCGAATGTCTCCCTCTGCAGGGACACTGCAGGATCTCCCAGTGCTGGAAAAGAAGTCACCCCCACCTTGGTTCCACAGAGTACTGAGAGCAAGGCTATGGCTGCAAAGCAGAGAGCTAGCAAGACTCGGGTGCCCGCAGGAAGGCAAGACGGCTGTCTTCATGGCAAGTGGAGGGGAGAGGAATCTCCATCTAAAACATATTTTGTTTATTGTATATGCGTGTGCTTGTGTGCTCACTTGTGGGGTTCATACACACATGTTTACATGTGTGAATTCACAATGGACAGAACCTTGAGTGAACTTCCTCAGCTCCTGTCCACCTTGCTTTTCATTTATTTTGGGACAGGGTCTCTCACTGGGACTTGGGACTTGCTAAGTAGGGTAGGCTGGCTGGCTAGTGAGTCCCAGGGATCTGACTGCCTCTATTTCCCCAGTGGTGAGGTTATAAGCACCTGCCACCATCCCCACCCTTTTAAATAATTTTTAGCATGTGTGTTTCCCATGTGCATACACACACACGCACACGCACACGCACACTCAAAGCATGTGCCTGAGAACAGCTTGCACTGCTTTGACATGACGTGGGTCCCAGGGATTCAAACTCAGATCCTCAGGCTTGGTAGCAAACACCCTTTACCTACTGAGCCATGGGGAAACCCATGAAGATGCTTGTTTGTTTTGTTTTGAGACAAGGTCTCATGTTGCCTAGGGTGGCCTTGAACTCCCTATGTAATGGAAGATGTCCTTGAATTCTTGATCCTTCTGCCTTAGCCTATGCATGCTAGAGGGATCTGGGATGAAATTTAGATCCTCCTACTTGCTCTGCAAACACTTTGCTAGTAGAGTCATCTCCCCAGCCCACTTCATCTTTCCCCATTCCAGGACAGGGCTTCTCTGTGTAGCCCTGGCTGGCCTGCAACTTACTTGCTCTGTAGACCAGGTTGGCCTTGAATTCAAAGTTCTCCTGTCTCTGCCTCCTAAGTGCTGAGACTAAAGGCGTGTGCCACCATGCCTGGCTTATCTTTTTAACTTGAGACTCCAGGCCTCTATGGTATAGAATTCTCCACAGCCTATGGCCCAGTACTTGGTCTGGGAATGCTCCTTGCCAATAACTGTTGGGTGGACAGTTGAATTCATCAGTGAATGACACTTAAGAGTACGGGATTCAGAGTGAGCACATGTTATATGCCAGCCTTTGTATTGTGTACTCCAGATTGGTCTCATCAGGAAGTCTGCATGACTAATGGGGAAACTGAGTCAGTCTCAGGCTGGTGTTGTCACAGAGATTTCACAGGAAGCTGGGTCTTGGACTCCTCCATCTGTTGGGTCCTTCCTCTTTCACTTAGCCCTATACGTCTGCTTTCAGTGTGGAGCCAGGCTGAATCCCCTGAGCCTTGTCTGAAGAAACTCATGATGGAGTGGCCCTCTTGGAAGCCTGGGCATAGGGATAGAAGGGGAGGCTTGCATCAGATGGTCCCAGACTAGTGAGGAAGGGATCCGAGAGTCTCCGGCTGGGGGAAGAGCTTTATGGGTCAGATTGCTACCTGAGTGGTTCATTAGGTAGGGTTGGCTCAACAGGAGCCCTGCTCTATAATCATTTAATCTTCACATTGGTTTCTTTAATGCTATTTACCCTCCTGTCTTTTTCCTTTTCAGAGCTGAAGTCAAGGCTGTCATGATAACTGTGCCTCTTCTAGGAGGAGGAGGCTCAGCAGAGAATGGGAGAGAGCAAAGGCGGGCAGGAGGACCGGACGGGCACTCACCTATGCAGTCTAGCTCAGTAGCACAGAGTGTGTGACCTCTTCCAGCCACAGTCACAGTCACTAAAATAACTTGGGGTCTGGCTGCTGGACAGATGGTGCAGTCAGTAAAATGCCTGCCACAGAAGCATAAGGGCTTGGATTTGGATCTTCAGCAGCCACGTAAAAGCAAGTAATCAAGGGCCAAGAAAGAGAAGAGAAAGAGATTCCTGGTACGCTCTAGTCAGCCATTCTAGCTGATTGGTGAGCTACAGATCCAGTGGGAAACCCCACCTCAAAAAAGAAGGTGAAGGGAACTGAGAAGGATAGCAGATGCCCTGTGTTCATTTCTGCTGCTGCAGGAGTAGCTTGTCTTTGCTGCAGAGCACATCATCACCTGTTGCCAGGTGCCTTTCCATCACCAGTCATGCGACATGTGTACCCTTTGAAAGTGCCTGCCAGGGACAGCTCTCTTTCTCTCTCTCTCTCTCTCTCCCTCTCTCTCTCCCTCTCTCTCTCTCTCTCCTTCTGCTCTTGCCCAGTGGCCGCCTCTGCACCTCCCCCAATAAACCTCCCTCATGAGCTCTGTTGCACGCTGTGACTTTGTGATGTCCCTTGGCTCCAACCTGCCATGGTCACACATAAACATGCAACTTCAGCTTGTCAGTCACAATTACTTCATGGTAGTGAGGAAGCAATGTGGCTTCTTTTCTCACCATGGCTTTAGTGAAGTGAGGCGGCTCCATCCTCACTAAATGCTGCTGCTTAGCACCCTTTCTGGGGCTTGATTCCTGGTTTGGCCCTGGCTCCCTGGCTCCCAGGCCTACCTGCAGCACCCTCCAATAGACGGAAGCCCTTCTGCCACTAACCTCCCAGCCTCTGCATATACTAGCGCCTCTTGAGACCACATGCAGCTGGGGCAGCCTTATTGACAGCTGTTGGGGACAAGAGGGAGGGCATTGATGACATCTCAGATGAGTCTCATGATGCTTTCCATCTGTTAACAGGCCCCACCAGTTGAGCATCTAGTGCATATCTTCACAGCCTCTCTGATTTCTGTCCTGCGCTACCGTCTCGCCAGCAAGAACGACGCGGCACACTCAGGATCCTTCTGCAGTAAAGCTTTAATGCATCTTGAGAGGGAGAGCATAAGCTTATAGAGCGGAGACCCCGAACTCCCAAAAACCCATCCCTTATATAGGCTGGCAACCGCCGCCTCGGACGTGTCACCCCCTGACTGGCTGCAGCTCATCGGATCATATGACGCCATGGGAGAGGCAGAGACCAAGGGATGGAAAGTTACCCAGCGCCTGCGCACTAACTTGTTTACCATTCGGTGCCTGCCGGATGCAGGCGCCATCTTGTAATGGAGAATGCAGGGATGGCTCCCTACAGATTCCAAGATGGCAACTGGCACAATAGGCAAGGAGGACAGAATCCCGCAACATCTCTGCCATTTCTAATGGTAGACCATTAGAAGGATAGAAGGACCAAGCCTTCTGTCCATGAGTCTGCGTGGGGCGGCCAGTCCAGATCCAAGCTATAGTAAGAACTAATGGGATACACCATCCCCTGGACACAGGCTCATGGAAACCCACATAGAGGTAGAAGTCTGACTGGGGACACACTCTAAGGCTTTGGGACATGGACACATCTCTTCCCTTCTCTGGACCTCATTTCTCCCAGCTGGAAAATAAAACAGTTCAGGGACACACCTTCAGTGGTCCATTCTAACTCCTCCCTTCCTCATGAGCCACACACTGTCTATCTTGGGGATGTTAGTTCAGGTCATGAGCTCCCTGAGGCTGAATCCTTCCCTTTGTTGAAGTTTCAGGGACATCAGTTTTTGTCCCTGTCACCCCCTTGATTAGTATTGACTAAGTGCCCACAAAAACTTTGCCGAGAGCCTGGTTCTGCCCTCTGTCAGGTCCTGTCAGCAAGAGGAGAGGCAGATGTATCATAAATCTATATTTTTTATAAGACTTATCGAGGATGCCTTCTGCTTCCCAGGATCACATGGTGGCTCTGTGGAGAAGAGAGCAGGAGGAAGAGGAAGAGAACAACTTCCTCTTTGTCCCTGCTTATATTCTGAGTCTGCCTGCTATGTCACTTCCTGCCTGGATCACAAGACTTTTTTTACTGCATTTTCCCAGAATCCTCCTTGACTCCTAGTCCTGCTTAACTTGCTTCTTCATTGGCCAACAGTACTTTATTTAACAACCAATGAGATAAACATACACAGAAGGACTTGCCCCATCACATATTCATTCTTATTTTTAGTGGATGGGTTAGAATGGTTTGTGTTTCCATATGGAAAAGGGCAACCAATGCCTGTGGGGATGGACCCAAACAATGTGAGTTCAGATGTATTGTGAATGTTCAGAACTCCATGACAAAGAGAAAGTCACTTAGAAAGTGACAGAAGCTGGAATGCCTGTTGTGTCCTCAACAACAACTAGAAGCTATAAAGCAGAAATTAAAAACTTTTGAACTAAAATTATTGTCAGTATCATCTGTGGGGTATCATCTGTGGGGTAAGGGCCAAATATGTCATCTTTAGGTTTGCAGTATCAGTTTTATTTTCCTTGAATTTCTCAGTAATGTGCTAGAGAAAATATTCCACCAGAATAAGAGAATGGATCAGAAAGAGGAAATGATACAAGCAAGAGGAAACTGGAGCCTAGACTCCTAGGACCTGTATAATCTGCTCACCTGTAATCCCAGCATCAGGGGAAAGAGACAGACATAGAGCAAACTGTCTAGCTAGACAGGGAGCCCTGGGCTAAACTCATTCTGCCTCAATGAATAGGGTGGAAAGTGACTGAGGAAGACTCCTGATGTCAGCCTGGAGCCTCCACACGCATGTGTACATATGAGCATGCACACATAGATGAATACCATACACATATGAAAACAAACTAAAGTGATACAATTATTTCCTCTAGGGGTGAGGGATACATATCCCCAAGGACTTGTCCTTCAGCATCTTTAGGGCACTGGTTCTGTGACCTTAAAATAAATAGATGATCACATTCCTTTTGTGCATGGTACAGAATTTGCAGGGAACTCACACAAATCCCCCATAACTTTAAAATCATCTCTGGGTTTAGTACAGTGACCAGCATAATATAAAAGCTATCAAATAGCTGTAATGCTGTATGGTTTGGCTGGAGACACAGATCAGTGGTTAAGAGCACTGGCTGCTCTTGCAGAGAACCTGGGTTTGACTCCCAGCACCTATATGGTAACTAATAGTCATTTGCAACTCCAGTGCCAGGGGATCCAGTGCCCTCTTCTGGCATCCAAGGGCACTGCACATACATGCAGGCAAAAAAATAAAAAAAAACAATAAAGAAAAAGGCTACACATTTTTAGTAAACACACAAGTATTTTCAAATCTTTTCATCTACCTTTGGTTTACTCCACAGAGGAAAACCCCACAGATATGGGGGTAGCTGCCCCTGCATTTCTTGACACCATATACATTCTGTATAACCCATCGGTGTGTTTCATTCATGCTGAGGGGACGATACATTTCCCAGTTTAAAGAGCCCGTATTGTGTGGTGTAAGCAGACCCGGTGATGCTGGCCATGTGCTCTCCTGAAGCTGCCCAGGGAAATTTCCACACGTGAAGATGGACAGTCCTCTTGTTATCTCCCTCGGCAGCAGGGGAGATTGTTTATTAAAACAGAAAATTGATACATGAGTGTTCCGAAGCCTGGGCATGAGGCACCCTTCTGGATTTGGTTGATTATCTTCCACCTTTATTAGTGCTTGAACTATTGTCCGTTTACACTTAGACTTCTCCTCGCCTCCTCCCTCCTCCCCCTCTTTCCCTCCTCCCTCCTCCTCCCACCTTCTTTCTCCGCATCCTCTTTCTCTCTCATATTCTCACCTTAAACTAACAATTTAAATAGTCAATAATTGAGTGTCTCATATGCAGTAAGCCATGCCATTTACTTTTGTAAATCTATTAGATAAATATTAGTTTTGCCCATTTCACACAGGGGAATTGCATTCAGTGGGCATGCATGTCTTTAAACTATGTCTCATTCATAGACAATGGAGCATAACTTATCCCTACCAACACAGAGTAACTCTGCTCTTCACCTGCTCCCCAACACAAAGAAATGTTTCCTTTTATCTTACTTTTCTTCACAGTTGAGTCCCATTTCCCTTTTACTACTTTATAACTTTCATACTGAAAAACAAATTATTACAAATACAACTTATCTTAGATGGCAGGAGGCTGCAGAGGGAAGATGGGCGAATACAAGCTGAACATATTCAGATTGGCCTGGGAGAGATTGCTCAGTGGTTAAGGGCAGTTGCTGTTCTTCCAGAAGACCCGAGTTCAGCTCTTAGCACCCAAGTCCAGTGGCTTGCACTTCCTGTAACTCTGGCTCCAAGGTATCCAATGCCCTCTTCTGGCCTCCATGAGCATTGCACTTGTGTGCATATACCACCTATAGAAATGTAAATGCAGACACATTGCTAAGCAGTAATAAAAACAAATGTAAAAACATATATATTCATGTCAAAATCCATTACTCAGCATCTGGTTTGTGTGGCTGTGGTTTGTAACACACCTCTATCTCTGCTCAGGGTATATCCCTTTGCCCCAACAAGCTTCTGTGCCTCTCACGGTCCAAACCTTCCCCATCCAGAGTCGGAGTCACTTATTGTTTTGGTGTTCCATGTAGGGGACAGTGTAAGCCAAGCCTGCTAGAAGCTGGCTACAGGTGTGCCTGACCATGCCTGCTAGGGCGTGGCCAAGGTGAGGTCAGGATGATGCATGATAAGGCTTAAAGGGACAGACAAGGCACATGGGAGCCCCTTGTCTCTTGTCTCCCTGACTTGCTGCCCCTGGCACGCTCTGGCCTGCGTTTGGCTGGTGTTTTTCTAATAAAGAATATCTTAATCTCACAGGTTACAAAGCTCCTTCATTCATTAGTTCCACATATGTAGTCATGTGATGCAGGAGGCTTAGCATGTCCCCCTGGAGATTACCTGAATTCCACATAACTCCCATCCCCACTTGGGTGCTCAGTGGCCCCCTTTGTCAGGGCCCAGCACCTCAGCTAACCCCACAAGCACAAGGAAGTCAGGCAGTGGCTAGGGACAGTCTTGATTTCCATTTTCTCTTTTATTTTTTAAGTCTTCTGAGTGTGTGTGTATGTTCAGTGGAAATCTTTTGGATTTCACCTTCCATTGTGTATTTATTTCTGTGTATGTGTTGGGGTATGGGGACCACGGGAAGAGGCTTGAAGAGGGTGTCAGATGCCCTAGAGTGGGAATTAGAGGCTGGTGTGAGCTGCCTACTGTGGACACTGGGAATTGAACTCAGGATCTCTGGAAGATCAGAAGGTACCATAACTCCTGAGCCAGTTCTCCAGTCCCCCACCTTGTTTTGAGACAGGGTTTCTCCGGTTTTTGCTACTCGCCTTGTAGGCTATCTGGCTCACAAGCTTCTGGGGCTTCTCCCATGTCTGCCTCCCATCCCACCCTGTGAGTGCTAAATGTTGCAGATGCACACAAATACATCCAACATTTTGTACAGGTCCCAGGGAGACAAACCCAGGTCATCAGGATTGCTTGCCAAGTGCTTTTACCCACTGAGCCATCTTCCAAGCCCCAGTTTCTAACTCACAGACCGATCATCATGTCCTGTGGCAGCAGCATTAGGGCAATCCATCCCTGAGTCATGGAGATGGGAGACACAATTTTAACTCATGCCTAAGGATAGCAATTGGGGATGTTCTATTTCTCCTCCATCCCTGAATCCATAAGTTAATAAAAGTTGCTGGATTCAAAAAATGAGTGAAAGTGGTCAATTGCCAACTTAAATCACAAACCTGGAGGGGCTGCCCAGGTAGAAGCTGGGGAAAGCCATGGGAGCAACAGGATCTTCAAATGACTCTCTTCCTGATCAGGGGCCAAGGGAAGGAAGACTGAGAGGAGGGATTACAGTATGCACTCCTGGGGTTATGACAGAATGCTTCTTGAATGGACCTCTCCTCTGTCAAGCCAGTTCTGTTTATACCAGTAAAGATTTGAGACATACCCACAGAAGCTGGAGAGGTGGCTCACGGGTGAAGAGCACTTACAGATCTTTCAGAGGAACCAGTTTCAGTTCCCAGCACCCACATGGCAGCACCATGCATTCCCTTCCTGCCTCCGTGAGCACTACATGCACAGGCTTACACACACACACACACACACACACACACACACACACACACACACTTAAAAACATGCAAAACATTAAATAAATAAATCTTTAAAAAGAAAGGAAAAAGAGACCCACAGAGCAGGATGGACTCACTGGACCCACTGTGATCAGCCTGCCTCCAGGTACAGCTGCTCTGATATGAGAGCCACAGTGGTGGTAATGTGGTTCTTCGGGGTCGATGCTAATTTAGATACAGCATTCACAAACCCCTGGGAAGTCTGGTGCTTTTCTACCCATTGCATAGCCACATTGGTAAGTGCACATCAACTCCACAACAAAAGTGGGAGGAGGGATTCCAGTCACACTTCTGTGGTTACAGTACTCTCCTTCCTCAATGGCCTGGAGAGAGGGATTATGCAAGGAAGCGGTAATACTGATGGCCCAGTGCTGCCCACACCAGACAGGAACCCAGTGTATTTGAAAGATTAAAAAAGATCTATGAGCTGTAACATGTCAATTGCCTGTCTCCCACACAGGGAAGGGAATTCTGGGAAATGTAGTCCCACTTAGCTCCATCCATTCATTATGAACCTATTATAATGTCCCAGGTGCCAGAAATGTACCTAGAGAGAAAGAGAGGAAGGAGGAGAGGAAAGGCAACCATCCCATGCTGTCACATTCAGTGAACATTTCTGCCTGCCTCAAAAAGCCCTTTAAGAGAAGCCAGCTACTTCAGTAGGACTTTTACTTTATTTTTTCTGTAGTGTGTGTGTGTGTGTGTGTGTGTGTGTGTGTGTGTGTGTGTGTGCATGTGGAAGCCAGAGATATGTCCCATATGTTCCTCAATTGCTCTCTACATTATTTTCGAGTCTGTGTCTCTCAATGAACCTGGGCTCACTGACTCAGTTAGGCTGGCTGGGATCCTTCTGCTTCTGGCTCTCTCTCTCTCTCTCTCTCTCTCTCTCTCTCTCTCTCTCTCTCTCTCTCACACACACACACACACACACACACACACACACACACACACACACACACGCCTAGCTCTTTACATGAGTGCTGGAAATCTGAACTCAGATTCTCATACTTGTGTGAGGCAGACACTCTATCAGCTGCGACATCTCTCCCAGCCCTCACCCTCTCTTTTGGTCATCATTGTCCCAGATTTTATCATGATGGGTGATCTGCTCTTGCCTCTTCTCTCCCTGGCCTTGCTCTCTTTGCATCTTCAAGCCTTCCAGTGGGAACTAAAAGATGCCCAGTTACTGTACCACCATGGGCTCTACTCACACATGGCTGCTGCTTACCAACCTCAGTCTAGAAGGAGACAAGAAGCAAGTAAATGAGTCACAAAAATGAATATTGATAATGTTTTCATGGTAGTTCAGCTGGCATACATGGCTTTCAAATTTCTTTCTTGAGGATGAAAAGATGACTCCCTCTGTAAAGTATGCAAGTGTGCATACTTGGTGTGCAAGTAAGAGGATCTCAGTTTGAGCCCTGTGGTGGTTTGAAAGAAAAAGGCCAGGATGGAGGGAAGCTTTGAGGTCTTTTGCTTAAGTTTCGCTCAGTGTCGTAGTCTTTTTCCTGTTGTCTGCAAGATGCGGGTGCCACTCTAGCACGTCTGCCTGCATACCACCATGCTCCCAATGGTGACGATAATGGACTGAACCTCTAAAACTGTAAGTGAACCCCCAATGACATGTTTTCTTTATAAGAGTTGCTGTGGTCATGGTGTCTCTTCACAGCAACAGAAACCTTCACTGAGACTGACACCCAAAGCCCATGTGAAGCCTGGACACGGAAGCTCATATCTGTAACTCTGGCATGCTGTGATGAGATGGGGGTCACTCAGAAGGACTCCCAGAAGTTTGTGAGCCTGCTAGCCTGCAGTATAGAGAAGGAAACAAGTGACCCAAGACAAGGACAAGCAGACCTCATACACAAGCATGGCACAGACACACACACACACACACACACACACACACACACACACACACACACACACTCTCTTTCTATGGCTTTGGAATCTGTCTCAGTTAGGATTCATACAGCATCTAAGCTGTGCAGGGGCACAGGAAGAACCCCCAGCGTGAGCTATGGGTGAGAAAACCTGTAGCTGTTGGAAATCTGATGGGAAAATAGCCCATCTCTACCTCCCTCAGACAGTTTGTTTGGCTGTGCTCATTAAAAGACTATAATTACACCTTCAGTTGGTTTTTGTGTGCTCGTCTTTAATTGGCAGTGTGAATGCCTTTTCTCTGAGTTGATTTATCACCTCAATTTCCATTAGCACTCTCTGCTCGTCTCTTTTGATCTCTTATTTTGGGGGATCTGGGCATCCATCTTATATATTTTATCAAGTCTTCATATACTTGGGCAGCAAATATTTCCGATTGTATTAATTAGCTGTATTTTCCTTATCTGCTGCCTTCCTTCTGATGTTTATTTTATTGTTTTCTATTGTGCAGCAGTCCTTGGTTTTATGGATTTGTATGCATCTATCTTGTTTCTGATGATATTTTATATTCTAATTTTAATATTCATAAATTTATTTCCTCCCACAAACTGAAATAAATATTCTGTTCTATTTTCTTGTAGATAACTTTTTATGGATTCGATTTTTATATTTATCTCTGACCCACTGGAGTCTGTAGAGAGCAATATTAAAGAGTCAGCCTTGGGTATCAAAAAGATATGAGCTCAGGGTGGGATGATGACTCAGGGGCAAATTGCTTGTCGAACAAGCATGAGGGCTTGAGTTCAGACTCATAGAACCCCTAGAAAGCCGGGTGCAATGGGCACCTGTAATCACAGTGCTGGCTAGGTGAACACAGGTGGATCCTGGGACTTGCTGGCTCACTTAGCTGAGTTACTGAGCATCAGGCTCAGTGGAACACCATGGGGTGGGGGAAAAAGGGTGCTCCTATGAGAGAAAGAGAAGGGGGGAGAGAGGAGAGAGGGAGGAGAGAGAGAGAGAGAGAGAGAGAGAGAGAGAGAGAGAGAGAGAGAGAGAGAGAGATGCTCCTATTGGGCTTTGGGGACATGAATGGATCATGAGGGCACCAATCTCCGTGGGTGGATTCTCATGATTGACAGGCTTTGGAAATGCCAGAAAGTGGGACCTATATGCCTTTGAAGGATGTATGTTGTTGTTTGTCCTGCTGTGAGGCGAGCCTACCACTAGGTGGCCCTATATCACGTTTGTGGCCATGATGTACGAGCTCACCACATTGGTGCCCAGAAGTAACACAGCCAAGTACACGGGGATGAAGCCTCTGAAAATGTGGGCAGAGCTGGGTGTGTGGCTCAGGCGGCATGGCACTTGCCTAGCACACCTGCAGCATAAACCGGTACGGCAGGGCCTGTAATCCTAGCACGTGGGAGGCTGAGGCAGAGGGATCTCAAGTTTAAGGTCTAGCTCTGGAGAGAGACAGTAGTTAAGACCATGTAGTGCTCTTGCAGAGAACCCAAGTTCTGTTTGTATATATGTACACCCATATGAGGTGGTGACTCCCAACTACTTGTAACCAAAGCTTCCAGGGGTGCAACACCATTTTCTGCACTCAGGCTCTACACTCAGAAGCCCATGTTCATCCCACACATGTATACAACTAAACATAAAATCAATATTCAAAAATAAGTTCAGAGTTAATCCTCAGTTACACAGTGAGCTTAAAGCTAGGCTGGGCTATGTGAGATCCTGACTCAAAAATAAAATAAAATAAAAAAATAAAACAAGCAGCAAAAACCCCAGCTACTTCCTTATTTGAGTTTCTAGGTATTTAGTCACTGACTAAAATAATTGGTGAGAGCCACCAGTCCACAATTGCAGTAATTACGGAGATGTTAAGGCTAGGGGTGTTCAGAGGCAGCACACTTGCCTGGCAGCTGCAAGGCCCTGAGCACATTGCAAAACAGCCACCTTTCACACCATGGAACCACCATCAATGCAGAGGAAAGATAAGGAGACAGACATGACGCGGTCTCCCCACTCCCTATGTCTTCCTCCTGATATTAAATATTTATAATGTTGTTTGAATAAACCTCTGGTGGTGTACGTGGCTATTCAAATTTTTATTACCTAAACGAGCCCTTTGTTTTCATCATATTTCCATTGCACACCTGGTATAACAACGGAATGGGTTTGAGACTACATCTATACGCTGTAACTCCAGAGAATTCATTTATTACCTCTAACAATGTTTTGGTTGGTTTCCCTTGATTGCTTTTGATCAGAGAAAAGGAGTCTTTGTATTATTTTCCTTCATGTGTTCATGCCGTTTATAGTCTTTCCCTTCCTAGCAGTTATCATCACTTCACACTGCTGTACAGAGTAAATACCATGACGAGTGCCTCTCTGATTCATTCCTGTTTGCATGCTGCCTTGAAGGACACGGCCTTAACATTTCTTCAAATCATAACAGGTCTTGCACTGGACACTCAATCAAAGTAAACTGACATGGGATGCATAATCAACTTAAGATAATCCATTTAAGGGCTGGAGAAGATGGCTCAGTGGTTAAGAACACTTGCTGCACTGGCAGAGGGTCCAGAGTTTGATTCTCGGACCCATGTGGAGGCTCACAGGCACCTGTAACCCCAGTTCCAAGGCATCTGACATCCTCTTCTGGTCTCCATAGACAACTAAACATACATGGTGCACATACACCCACCCAGGAATACATGCACACATAAAAATAAAATACATCGAAAGCAGAGCAGTGGTGGCATACACACTTATTAACACCAGCACTCAGGAGGCTGTCTGAGTTCAAGGCTAGCCTGGTCTACAACAGTGAGTTCCAGGACAGCCAGGGCTACACAGAGGAACCCTGTCTCAAAAACAAAACAAACAAAAACCTTTAAAAATAAATTAAGTAAAATAATCTACCCATCTAATTACAACAAATTGTATACAAATCAGTTTGAAGACATGAAGGGAAGGCGCCTAGAATAGACTCATTGTCTGGGATAAGGTTTTGATGCAAGCATTCAGTGTTTTTCATGTGGTTATTAGTCTAGCTGTGTAGTTGTATTCATCCTCTGCTCATCAGTGCTTGGAATTTAAAGTCATGCCTGCCGGATTTGTATGTGCAGTTAGAGATCAATGTTACTACAGTTTAACTGAGAATGCATCCTCAAACTATAATACAGGAAGAAAGACTCCATTTTTTTTACTTGCTCACTTTAAAAAAAAATTGATTCGACTTTTTTTTTTATCTATCCTCCCCTCCCCAGCTAAATGTAATGCTGTATCACTCTAGGTTTGTTGCTGTAACAAAACAACCTGTGAATGTGTGTGCCTGGTGGGTGTGCATGTGTGTGTGTGTGTGTGTGTGTGTGAGTGGTGGGGTTTGTATGTGTGTCTGAGTGTGCACATGCAGACAAGTGCTATGGAAGCCAGAAGAGGCCCCAGATTCTTTGGTTACAGTTGTGAGCTGGCTGATGTGGGTGCTGGAAAGCCAACCCTGTCCTCTGGAGGAACAGGAAGTCCCCCCTCTTTCACCTCTCTGTCATCAACAGTAGCCATCACCCTAGTATTGTTTTTCTCTCTCAAATGACGAGTTGGATGTCACAGTCTTTTCCAGACTTTCATCTTACAGAGCTGTTTTCTGGGTGCTGAAGGACGTGGCTTCTCCCAAAAGACAAACCTAGAGCCATCCCAGGCAACGGGCAAGGCAGGACCAGCTGCCTGCAGTCAGGGCAGCCCCTACCCCAGCCCTTCCTGCTTGCTCTTTTCCTGGAGTCTCAAGGCTTCCTCCTGTGGGGCCCTCACTGTGTTCTTTTCTTCCCCATTTGACAGAGCATCTGTGAATCAGAAAGCGACAAGGTTAGCCCTGGCATCTAACCCCCCTTCAGGCTCTGTCTGCTGATGGGTGAGCCAGATCCTGTCGCTTTCCAGTTGTAGGTCGGATTTTCCAGAGAGCACCGTTGGAGAAGGATGGGAGGAGGGAGAAGTTGAGCCATGGTGCAGGTCCAAGCAATGGCACAGCCTCAGCCTCTCCAGAAGACCATGCCATTCAGGGAAATCCCCCACCTACAGGTGTCTTCCAGCCACCACTGCCTCCACCATCATAGACAAGAAGGGCTTCCCTCTCCTGATTCCCTCTCATCACCATTGGAACCATGTCACACCGGTAGACAAGACAACATGGCCATTGTCTCATTAATTCTCTGATTTACCATCTTTGCATCAATTAAATGTTTCTCCACATTCCCATCTACCAGCTTGATGAACAATATTAGTTCAGTATTACCAGGAAAGTAATTAAATATTTGTTCTGGGGTAATTGTATATAAATTGCATGACAATCGAGTTGGTGGTGTAATTAGTGAGTCTTAACTGGAGGCTCATTTACAATCAATGTTTAATTTACTAACAACTGTTTTGGCTTACATGTGAATTAGACGCCTGTTGTTGGCCACCCATGCCCATGGCTTTAAGAACATGCCTTCTCCCTGGCTGGATGCAGTCAATGGTGAGGGTCTCCAGTGAGTCCGGAGCCCCCTGAAGAGCTCAGGACTGTCTCTGCAGGATAGCAGTGTTAGAAAGAATGGAGGTGGCTACCTCATCCTGAGGATCTGCTGTGGCCAGGGTGCTGAGCTAAGCATACGTGGGTAATGCGCCTGGGTAATTCATTCAGACCTAACAACAACCTTGTAACCAGGCGCTCCTTTATCAACTGCATTTTATAAAGGAGAAAACTAAAGCAAAGGGGATTTGGCTTCAGGGGTTCATGGGGTCCACAAGCAAGGTCTAACTACCGTAATTTCCAGCCCATCTCTTAGCTAGTCAAATCCTTCTGAGTTATCCTATTCCACTCAAGACCATCTGTACAGCTGACTTCTTGCCCTTGCCCTTTCCTGATTTGTCTCACTTCAGGAACACCCACTAATGTATCAGTCCGCATGAGTTATAAATGTTGCTGTAACAAATAGTCCTGAAATGTACATGGCTTACACTGAGGTTTATTTCCCCATAATGCTGTATGTCCAGTGGGGCTGTTCTGGTGGTTGTAAACACATATTATATTCTGTTTGCTGGACTTTCCAGCTACCCACTTGAGCCTCTCTGCTCTAAGCAGTCTTCATCTTATGAGCCAGGTTGACAGAGGAAGCCAACAGTATCAGATTCAGTGTCTCTACAAGGAGTGCTGGCCCAGAAAACTTCCCTGAAAGCAGTGGGGTTTCTCTGGCTCACATTTGGTGTCTGAAAGCAAATATGTAGAGAGCCCAGAATTTCAACAGGGCAGGGATTTTTTTTTTTTTTACCATGCTATAGGAAGGGACCCCCAAAGACACAGAACAAGTCTGTCCATGGGGTTGGGATGAGTTTCCTTTCCCTGAGGGCTGCTTGCAGCAATACCTTAAACAGCAACAGAACCTCACATAGATCCCACCATTTCTCCCTGAATTCTCAAAACAGGGCCACTGAACTCCTGCAGATCTGCTCCAGGGCACAGCAGTCCTGCCATCTTTCCTTCCTTCCTTCTTAAGAATATTGTAGGCAGGACCATTGGCTCCCCAATAATGACATGGAGACTTGTTATTAATTATGAAAGCTTGGCCTATAGCTTAGGCTTGTTCCTGCCTAGCTCTTATCACCTTACTAACCCATTTCTATCAGTCTTTGTGCTGCCATGTGGTTCATGGCTGTTATCTCTTCCTGCCTGTCTTGCTTGTTCTTCATCTCTCAGCATCTCTACCTTCTTCTTCCCAGCATTCTCTCTGCCCCCCAAATCCTGCTTAGCTATTGGCCACTTAGCTTTTTATTAAACCAATCAGAGTGACACATCTTCACAGCGGAATAATAAAAGATTATTCCACAACAGAATATTCTAGAAGACACATAGTAGGTGCTCTGTCATTGTTCCTTAAGTCAGTGAATCTGATATAGAGATTGAGGTTTCTTCAAAAAGCTCAGGTTCTGCATTCCTATGTGACGCTATAAAGGTCCCTCCTCTTCCAGACTGTTCTGGAGACTAACAAGGCAGTAGATGTGTGAGTGATTTTCTACATAATTGACAAACTAAATGTAGCTAAATACCAGGAGCAGATGGCATTCACCAGAGAGGAGTAGAGGAACTCACGGGTGAAATTGGGGGATTGTGGGCCAAAACATGTAAGTGCTCATTACAAAGGGATGTGATTGCCCAGCGAGCTAGAGAGGCTGGCTATGCCTCCCCCAGGGCCTTGGGTACTGCTGATGCCCAGGAAGTCTGGCCAGCTGACCAAATTTAGAATAAAGATGAGTGCCCCAAACAAAACCACTATTTGGGGAGAAAAGCTTCTTGGTTGCATAGGGAAAACATTCCTGTTTCAATATTCTAGAGCTCTCTATGGGGAACTCTAGAATACCGTGTATACAGACAGAGGCAAAGTGCAGCCAAGGGCAGACATGAGACTTCTCTCTCAGATTCATTTACCCCAGGAATGGATCTACTGAAAACAAAGGCAAACCAAACCCAGTCATCAAGGCTAGCTGTTTTTGAAGAAACTCTTGTTTAAAGTAGACAAGAATATATACCTAATAATAATTTATAACCACAAAGATTGCATTAACTTCTCAAAGACATCTTTGAAAAGATTGCTTTTGCTAGATAGACATGGAACCAAACTGCCTCTCAAAGTGTATTTCATCTTTGATCAGAGAAACTTATTTAAAAGTTTATTTTACTTTTTACTTTTGTATATATATGTAGTTTCCATGGAGGCCACAAGAGGGCATCAGATCCTCTGGAGCTAGAGTTACAGGCAGTTGTGAGCTACTTGACCTAGGTGCTGGGAGCCAAACTGTGGTTCTCTGTGAAAACAGCAACTGCTGAGCCATTTCATTGTCCTCCAGAAAGCATTTTCAGAGGGTGGCAGTTGATGCAGAAACTCATAACTGGTCAGCACGCTGAGAAGAAGTGTCCATTGAGTGTTCTAACCTGAACAAGACACCAATAATACCCCTTTACAAAGTTCTAGGGGCATCATAGAAGGGGGACAGAAGGACTGTAATAGCCTATATATTTACCTGGCAGGGCTGATACTGTGATCATGAAGGTGGTTTTCCCAGGGTAAGACTTATCTGTTGCACTCTGGATGTGCTGACCCCTGAGATTTCTGCAAATGCAGGAAACTTGACTGTATAATTCGAGGCAGTGGGAAACTGCATTTGTGCTCTCCCCTAAAAATAAATGAAAAAATGGAAGAAAGAAGGAAAGAAGGAAGAAAGAGATGAAGGAAAGAAGGAAGAATGAGAAAGAGAGAAAGGAAGGAAGGAAGGAAGGAAGGAAGGAAGGAAGGAAGGCAGGAAGGAAGGACTGTAAGAGCCAGAAGGAAACACTGTCTTCTGGCCTGATATGGCCCCTGCAATCGTGAACACACAGCAGCATCTGTGGCGAGCTGTATAAGCTGTGTGTGCATGTGTCATCCCTCCCCCTGCATGTGCCCTCAAGTGTACACGCACACACACACGTGGAAGAGAGAAGAGTTGGGAAGAAGGGGTCAGCAGGAGTGCAGGGCATTAGAGAGTATGATTGTGTGAATATGATCGCAGTACAGTGCACACATGTAGGAAACTAACCCCGGGACTTTCTCATGCCAGGCAAGTGCTCTACCACTGAGATGCATCCATCTCCTGCCCTCTTTTCACTTCTGAGACAGGCTCTCAATAACTGCTCAGGCTGGCCTTGAACTTGGCAATCCTCCTGCCTCAGCATCCTGAGGAACTGAAGATTTCAAGGCCTGTGCCACTAGACCCATCTTTCTTGCAAAATTATCTTTAAACTGTGAATCTGACAGAAAAGTGTTTATTAGTCAGCATTTGAAAAATAGTACAGAAAACAAGCAAGTTACCCAGGTCACAGACCTAATAGAAAACTGAAAACCAGGAAGCCTGCTTAACAATTCTGTGATCTTTTCAACAAGACACTGGAGGCCTTGATCCCCACAGATCCCACTTTAGGAATCTGCTTTATTAATCAGGAGAAAATAAGTGGGCCAATGACTGGTCGTCACAACAATGGCATAGGACAACCCACCTAATAACAGAGACGACAGGGCCTAGCAATAGCTCAGTGGGTAAAGGTGTTTGCCAAGAATAACAGAATCTACATGATGAAAGGTGAATACCAATTCCTTGAAGTTGATCTCTAACCTACGTATGCCACACATATACACACAAAATCAATGTCAACAAAACAGGGCCAATGATGTATTGCTATGACAACAAGCATGCATTGCTTATGTCACAAATGGAGCCAGCTATAAGCAAAATGTTCTGTGACTGTGTTGGCAGTTGGGCTGTAGGGCCTCTCGCCAAGGCTGGGCTCAGATGGTTCAGTTGCCACCCATCTCCCATGTCTTTCATTCTGCTCATGGAACTAGCAGGTAGCCTGGTGGCATTCTGTAGGTGACAGCACAGGCTGTATAAAACTGCCTAGAACACACACAGTTTCTTGAGGCATATAATCTGGCACACCATCTTTTGACTTCATCCTCCAAGGCAAAGCTGTTAAATGGTCAGTCCCCAAGTCTAGGGCCAGGGCGATTTCCCTGTCTATAGTGCCACATGGCAGAGGACAAATACTTGGGCCATCATCATAGTCAACAACAGAGCAACTTCAGCCCTGCCTGAGGTTGGGATTGCATTTAAGCAGTGGTGAGAGCTTAGGCAGACTGTGCTTTGCAGGGTAGCGTCACCTGTGTGCACAGGTAGTGAGAGGCAGGACACTTTCGTGGTTTATCTGTGGGTCTTAGAATCATTAACAGTCTTTGAAGACGGTCTGGGGGGATAGCTCAGTACTTAAGGGTGTCCTGTTCTTGCAGTGGAACCTCCCTGAGTGGCTCACAATTGCTTGTAACTCCAGCTCCAGGTAATGAGATGCTCTCTTCTGGACTCTGTATGCACTGCTCTAACACATGCACACAACCACATACAAAGCTACAACATAATACAAAATAAATCTTAAAAAAAACATTTAGTCGATTTTGTTCGCCGCTCGTCAGCTCGGAGGTCGCTGATCTCCGTGGCTTCACCTAGGCGGAAGTTTTGAGGACTCGGCTGGATCTCGGTCACTGAGTGTCTCACAGACGAGCAAAGCAGCAAGCAGAGATGCGGCCCCTGGACGCGGTGGAGCTGGTGGAGCCCGAGGAGGTGGAGGTGTTGGCGCCCGAGGAGGACTTCGAGTAGTTTCTGCTGCCCGTCATCCTCGAGATGCGCTAGGACAAAGGGCGGGCGCGCGCCCGTGTGCAACTGGGGCAAGCTGTGGGAGATGGACAGTATGCTGATCCAGATCAAGACGCAAGTGGAGGCTTCTGAGGAGAGCGCGTTCAACCACCTGCAGGGCGCGGGCGGCGCCGAGCCCAGCGGCCGCAGGGCGGAGAAGGCCGAGGAGAAGGTGCAGGAGATGGTGAAGATGACTGAGATGCTGGTCAGCTGGTGCGGCGGATAGAGAAGAGCGAGTCGTCGTGAGCGGGCAGCGTGGTTTCCAGCCAATGGATTCTGGTTGAGGGATGGCGATTGGCTGACTTGACACACTAGAGAAGCTGAAACCAGAGAGCCTTTTGTTTTCCCTTTTTTCTCCCCGCCCCCCCCCCCCATCTTCACTCTGTTCTCTCTTGACACTACGTTTCTGCTACGGTCTGCGGTTGACGACCTCGGTATGAGTTTTTGATTATTCAGTGGTTCAACTTTTTGTTTGTTTGTTTGGGGGACATAACTTTGATTTGGAAAATGCACTCACATACGGGAATTAGGGCCTAGATTGTAAGCCCTTGTGACAGCCGAATGACGTTCGTTCCTGGACTTTGGTTGTTGTTCATGCATTTTAAGGTGCTTTGCTCTTTTTTGGGTGACCTAATAGCTCCCTGGACCTTTGGGTCCCTGTGACACTTGAGACTCGGGTTCGAGCTCACCGGTTCTGGAAGTTCTGAAGGAGCTGCATTCATTCTAGAAGACCACTCCATGCAGCAATGCCGGAAGAAGGGACCAGACTTCATCTGGGACTGTGGATGGGCCTTACGTGGCTAAGACTGACGACCTGGGAGAAGGGTCGGAGGATAGTGTTGTTTGTACTGGCTGGGGGGGGGGAGCTTTAATTTCTGTGTGAGACCAAAGGAGGAGAGATGTATTTTGTGCAAAATTTAAATTTTATGTGCTCCACTATCTATTGTAACCTGTCTGGTGATTTTGTTTGGACAGCCTAACTCATTTCTAAATGAAATGGAATCCAGAATGGGAGATGAGGTCTTGTTAGTCTGTATTAGTTGGTATTTTATCCCCATATATTCGAGGAGATCCTGGGCATAAAGTGAAAGATACATGCGATGCCCTTTGTGGGCTGGGAAGGAAAACTTGGAACTGTCTGCAATGGACCCTAACTTCGAGGAAGAGGCGTCTTCAAGGTTTATATATAGTCAAGCTATAAGTGTATTGAGTAGCAGACCTGAGAAGTATTTGAGGACAAAACCCCTACCGTGTATGAAAATCAAAATCTTACATGTTAATAAAATATTTGTTTGCTTGAAAAGATAATAAACTCAGAAAATTATTAAGAAAAAAACCCCTTTAGTCTTTATTCCACCTGCATCCCCAGCAAGCACATCCTGCTAACCTGCTGTGGAATAATGCTCTTGTACACTGTAGAGATTTGTCACTCAAACTTGTACAATAAAATGCTGATTGGCCAGTAGCCAGGCAAGAAGTATAGGTGGGGTGACCAAACTAAGGATAATGGGAAGAAGAAGGGCAGAGTGAGAGAGATGCCAGCTGGCAACTGAGCAAGCAGGACATGTAAAACATGAGGTAGCAAGCCATGAATCACTTGGCAGAGTATAAATAGTATGGGTTAATTTAAGTGTACAAGTTAGCTAGTAACAAGCCTGAGCTATTGACTGAGCATTTATGATTAATATAAGCTTCAGAGTGGTTATTTGACACTGGACATTTGGGACAGGAAACATCTGTTTACACTAACCCAAAGGCCACTCTTGCCGGGGAAGCAGGTAGGCTATCTGCAGAACCTCACCTCTGCTTCTGTTCCTCCAGACACAATCCTCCAGTCTCATGTCCAGCTTCATAGCAGAACCCCTGCTGTGATCTCCCTTTCCTCCTGATTGCATCTCCAATGGATCACAAAGACCTTCTTCTCCAACCTTCCTTTCTCCAACTCATGCCATTTTCTTAGTTTCCAAAACCAACAGCTGGCATTCCCTGGGAACACACCAGCTGAGGAGGCCATGGAAACAGGGCCACAGAAAACTTCATACCAGGCAACGCACAGCCATCACACTCTCTGAAAATTCAGAGAGGAAACAGAAGCCAAGGAACAAACCATCCACCAAACTACAACTAATCGAGAAATCAGCACTAGAGCTACATTCATCTGAATCCCAGCTGCCCAGACATGAGCATCAGAACATGATGGGGAATGTTCTTCTGTGTATATGTTGGTTTATTGGCTGATGAATAAAACACTGATTGGCCAGGCAGGATGATATGTAGCACTAGAAGACAAGGAGGATTCTGGGAAGTATAGGCAGAGAGGAGTTGTCATGTGATCCCAGAAAGTGAGATAGCTGGGCAGAAACTGCCACTAGCTTATGGTAGAGGTCTGGAGGTTTGTATGGATAGACAGGAAGTGACGTAGCTGGCCAGTAACATGATATAAGCAGGGACAAACAGGAGATCGCTCTCTTCTCTTCTCTTCTCTGTGGATACACTGAGCAGATTCGATATAGACCCCAATAGAGTAACTATAACTAGAGCCCAGTTATACTACCACAGCAGGCCTGAATATTCCAACATAGCTGTAAAGCAAGAAAAAGACCTTAAAGCAGTCTGTATGAAGAGAATAGAGGTCCTTAAAGAGGAATAAATCCCTGGAAGAAATCCAGGGAAACACAAAGAAACAGAAGAAGGAAATGAATAAAACTGTTCAGGACCTGAAAATGGAAGTAGAATCAATAAAGAGAATCCAAACTAAGGGAATTCTGGAAATAAAATATTTAGGAATTTGAGCAGGAACTACAGAGGAGAGATTCACCAACAGAATACAAGAGACGGAAGAAAAAAATCTCGGGCATCAAAGATACAATAGAAGAAATGGATACAAAACTTCTGGCACAAAACATCCAGGATATATGTGACATTATGAAAAGACCAAATTTAAGAATAACAAAATTAGAGAAAAGATAAGAAAACTAGCCCAAAGGTCCAGAAAGTATTTTCACTAAAACCACAGAAGAAAAATTTCTAACCTAAAGAAGGATATGCCTATAAAGGTACAAGAGGTATAAGTAATATCAAATACATTGAGCCATAAAAATGTCCCCTTGGCATGTAATAATAAAAACACTTAATGTACCGACAAAGAGGATTAAAAACTACAAGGGGGAAAGAACAAATAATATATAACGGCAGACCTATTAGAATTATACCTGACTTCTCAATGGAGACTAAAATCAAAAGGGTTTGGACAGACATGCTACAGAATCTAAGAGACCACAGATGCCAGCCAAGATTACTACACCTAGCAAAACTTCCAGTCCATAGATGGAGAAAATAAGATATTCCATGCTAAAATCAAATTTAACCAATATCTATTTACAAATCCAGCCCTACAGAAAGTGCTAGAAGGAAAACTCTAGCCGAACCTAAGGAGGTGAACTACAAGCATGTAAACAGGGAATACACATGAAAACACAGCTCAGATCAGCAAAATTAAAAGAAGGAAAACACACACACACACACACACACACACACACACACACACACACACACACACACAGCCACTGCTGCCACTGCCGCCACCACCACCAATATAACAGGAATCAACAATCGTTGGTCATTGTTAGCTCTCAATATTACTGATCTCAGTTTCCTCCCTCCAAAGACACAGACGAACAGAATGGATAGGAAAACAGGACCCATCCTTCTGCTGCATCCAAGAAACACACCTCAACATAAAGGATGGACATTATCTCAGGGTGAAGGGTTGGAAAAAGATATTTCAAGCAAATAAACCCAAGAAACCAGTTGGTTTAACTGTTTTAGTATCTGAAAAAAATAAACTTCAAACCAAAACTAATCAGAAGAGATATGAAAGCACATTACATGCTCAAAGGAAAAATCAGCCAAGAGGACATTCCAAGTATTAACATGTATGCACCAAACACAAGAGCACAAGTTTGTAAAAGAAACAATACTAAAGCTTAAATCACACATTGACACTCACACACTGATAGTGGAAGACTTTGATACCCTACTCTCTCACCAATAGACAGGTCATCCACACAAAAACTTAAACAGCGAAATGCTAGAGGTAACAGAGATTATTAACCAAATGAACCTCAATAGAAATTTACAAAATGTTTCACCATAACACAAAAGAATATACCTTCTTCTCTGCATCTCATGGAACTTTCTTCAAAATGGACCACATACTCAGACACAAAGCAATAATCAACAAATACAAGAAAATTGAAATAACTCCCTGCATCCTATCTGACACCATGGATTAAAGCTGGATACCAATAACAAGAGAAACAACAGAAAGCTTATAAACTCATGGTTCAATAATGAAAATCAATAAACATAATCTACCATATAAACAAACTGAAATAAAAAACCACATGATCATCACATTAGATGAAGAAAAGGCCTTTGACAAAATCCACTTCATGATAAAAGTCCTGGAGAGATTAAGAACACAAGGGATATACCTCAACATAATGAAGTTAGTTTACTGCAGCTCCATTAAAATCAAGAACAAGACAAGGTAGTTCATTTTCTCCATACCTATTCAGCATAGTATTTGAAGTCTTAGCTAGAACAATAAACAACTGAAGGAGATCAAGGAGCTACAAAATGGTAAGGAAGAAGTCAAAGTTATCTTCATTTGCAGATGCTATGGTATATATGAGTTGCCCTAAAAATTCTACTAGGGAATTCCTACAGTGATAAACACTTTTAGCAAAGTAGCTGGAACACAAATTAACTGACAAAAATCAGTAGCCCTCCTATATACAAATGGCAAATGGATGGAGAAGAAATCAGGCAAATAACAGCTTTCACAATAGCTTCAAATAATATGATTATCTTGGGGTAACTCTAACCAAGCAAGTGAAAGACTTGTATGGGTAAAAATTTCAAGTCTTTGAAGCAAGAAAGTGAAGAAGATATTAGAAGATGGAAAGATCTCTTACATTCATGGATCAGTAGGATTAATATAGTTAAAATGGCCATCCTACCAAAAGTGATCTACAGATTCAATGCAATCCCCAACAAAATTCCAACACAATTCTTCACAGAACTTGAATGGGCAATTCTCAGCTATATATAGAAACACAAAAACTCTACTTAGCTAATACAATCCTGAATTAAAAAAAAAACTGCTGGAGGTCTCATCATTCCCAATTTCAAGTTGTACTATAGAGCTATTCTAATAAAAAACATTATTGTATTGGTACAGAAAAGGACAGAAGAGGACAGGCTTATAAATAGAATCAAATTGAAGATCCAGACATAATTCCACACACGAGTGGAAACCTAATTTTTGGTTTAAAAAAGCCAGAAATACACACTAAATATAGGCAGCATCTTCAATGAATGGTGCTGGTCAAACTGGACAGCTGCATATAGATGAATCCAAATAGATCCATACATATCACCCTGTACAAAACTCAACTCCAAATGGATCAAAGACCTCCGCATAAAAACAGATGCACAACCTATAGAAAAGAAAGGTGTTTTTTCCCCTAAACTATTCATTGGCACAGGAAAACACTTTCTGAACAGAACACTGTTAGCAAGGCACTAAGATCAACAATTAATAAACATGGCTTCATAACAGTTAAAAGCTTCTATAAGGCAAGGGACACCATCATTTGGACAAAGTAGCAGCTTACAGAATGGAAAAAGATTTTTTAGCCATATCCAGTAGAAGACCAACATATAAAATATATAAAGGACTGAAGACACTAGATATCAGGAGAACGAATAACCCAATTAAAAATGGGTTACAAATCTGAGCAGAGAATTGTCAATAAAGGAAACTTAAAGGCTGAGAATCACTTAAAGAAATGTTCAACATCCTTAGCCGGCAGAGAAATGAAAATCAAAACTACTTTGAGATTCCATCTTACACCTGTCAGAATGGCTAAGATAAATACCACAAGTGACAGCTCATGCTGGAGAGGATGTGGAATAAGAGAGAACACTCCTCCACTGCTGGTTCGAGTGCAAACTTGTACAGCCGCTGTGGAAATCAGTATGGTGGTTCCTCAGAAAGATGGGAATCTGTCTACCTCAAGATCCAGGTATATCACTCTATGGCAAATACCTAATGATGCTTCATCCTACCTCAAGGACACTTGCTCAACCACGTTCATTGCTGCTGTATTCATAATAGCCAGAATTTGGAAGCAACCTAGATGTCCCTCAACAAAAGAAAGGATAAAGAAAATGTGGTATATTTACACAATGGGGCATTATTTAACTGTTAAAAAATGACATCATGAAATTTGCACTCATCCTGAGTGAGGTAACCTAGACCCAGAAAGATAAATATGGTAGATATTCACTTATATGTGGCTATTAGCCATTAAATAAGTAATAACTAAGCTATACTCCATAGACCCAAAGAGGTTAGGTATAGAGGAAGGGACTGGATTGAAGCATGGATCTCCATTGGAGGGGGAAAGAAAAATGACTTCATGGGGGATAGAGCAGGGAGTAAGAATAGGATCATCAGCTGGGAAGGGGAGAAATGGAAACCTAGTGCAGTGGAAACTTCCTAAAATATCCGAGTATTGGGATCCTAATGAAGTCTTCAACTAATGAAGGAAACAAGTCCCCACTGGTCATCTCTTGTCACCAACTGAAGCTTCCAGTACTGGGATTGGGTTACTTCCAATTGAGCAGATAGTCAAGTGGGTCTCCTGGAAATCCCCAAACAATTCAGCCTGCTTCAAAAACAACAGGTTGGTCTCCACAAACTGACAGCAAGGCCCCATTGCTGAAGACAACACCAACCCATTGAACATGGAGAAGTCAGTGAAGCTGGGGCCTTAATAGAGCCTTCACCTCAATGTTCTAGTGTCTTTGGTATGGGAAGATTCTCTGAAGTCTACCAAAAAGGAAACATAAACACCCGGCCACAAAACTCATCTACAATTTGTCATACCCACACATACACTAGGCAATGGTGGCACAAAGCTTGTGGGAGTGACCAACCAATTTCTGATTTGACTTAAGTCCCACTCCACAAGATGGAACCCATACCTGGCTCTGATTGGGTGACCAAGAACCAGAGACTGGATAGGCCAGAGACCTAGGGCTAAAGCAGTACTGATGGTATCATCATCACCATCACCATCATCATAATAGGAGGATGAGAAGTAACAATAAATGACTCCTAATGATATTATGCTATACAAATACACACAGCCAGACATTTCAGAGTCAGACAGACAGACCTTGGAACACACCAGTTTAAATGTGATGACTCTGTGAAATCTCTCCCCTCAGAGCTCATAGAACCCCATAGAAGAGGAGGCAGGAGGAGTGTGGGAACGAGAGGGGATGGAGGACACCAGGGCAAGGCCCTCTAAAATCAACTGCACGGATCTCATATGAACTCACAGAGACTGAGCAGCAAGCATAGGCCCACATAGGTCTGCACCAGGTCCTCCGTGTACACAGTATGGCTTTCATTGTCATGAGACCCCTGAGTATGTGAGTGAGTGGGTCTTATTCTTGTGCCTTCTCTTGAGGCTCTTTTCCTTCTGTTGGTTTGCCTTGTCTGGCTTCAGTGGGATGGGTTTTATCTTTTATATTTGTTGTTTGAAAATGTTCACTACCCTTAGCCATTAAGGAAATGCAAATTAAAACTAGTTTGATATGTCACGATACCTCAGTCAGAATGGCTATTATCAAGAAAAAAATAAAGAAAAGTGATGTCATGGAAAAAATGTCTTAAAACCACCCCAAGTAACTAGGGGGTGGTTGAGGAGGGTCTGAGGAAGCTGCAGCTGCCTGGTCACATGAGTCTTGCCAAGTGACCCTGATTTTCCAAATCAATGTTATTCTTTTATGACACCTTATCCTTTGCAAATACTGTTCCTTCTCTTGAAATGCCTCCTCCTTTTTAAAACAAAGACTGACTCACTCCCAGTCATACTCACCTCCGTATCATCTAGGGCACTGGCAATGAGACAGTCTTGCTCCTTGGGCTACTTCAAATTGTAGCTAAAATAATAGGGATTAGTATTCTGCATCCTAGAGATGATGGGAGAGATTGCTGAAGGAATCCTAAAAGCCACCTGAAGCCTAGCCACTGCACGGGCATGCGCTAGTGAAGTGCCTGCAGAGCCCAGAAGGTGGCATAATATTGACAACGTTATAACCTGTTACACTGCTGTGGAGGAGATGGCTCAGTTGGTAAGGTAAGCATGGGGAACCTGAGATCCATCCCCAGAACCATGTAGAGCAGCTAGGTGCTGTTGTATGTGCTTGTTCCAGCAATGAAGAGGTAGAGACTGGCTGGTCCCTGGCACTTGTTGACCAGTCAGCCAGCCTAGCTGAATGAGCAAGCTCCAGGCCAACAGGAAAACCTGTCAATAAAACAAGATGGGCAACATCTGAAGAGCCACAGCCAAGGTGGCTCCCACATACCTGCATGCAGCACACACACACACACACACACACACACACACACACACACACACACACACACACACGCCATGCTACACTGAAGAAGGGAAGGTGCAGATGTACAGTGACCAGGTCACCTATCATTTATCCCTGGGGTGTGAACATAACAGAGGAGATTAGAGGGATAGAGAAAGAGTTTTAGAAAATCCCCACGCTCTCCTTTTACTGGCCCATGTGGGGCTCTCTGCTCCTCAAGAGAGGAGCAAATAGATGCAGAGGCCCATACATTGAGTCTAATTACATTGTTACTTATAGGTTCAATTAAACACTCTGGACATTTTTATAATGTAATTTCAGGTGGGATGCATTGCACCAAATGGCATTAACCTTTAATCATAGTTCTTTCTCTTTGAAATGAAGTAATGACCACATTAATTAGTAACAAAATGATTAAACTTGAGTTGAAGCCATCAGGTGATGACTCCCCTCCCTGGTCCTCTCCCTACATTTAAATGTGGCCTTTTGATTTTCTTCCCCAGAGAAAACATGTCTCAGGATGTGGTGTGTGTGTGTGTGTGTGTGTGTGTGTGTGTGTGTGTGTGTGTGTGTGTGTGGGGAAGGGGCTACAATCCCCTTCTCCTCCTCAAGGGTCCAGGGATGAAACCTAGGCAGAGTGAGAGTCTAGTGAATTGGGATCTGCTGGGTCTGGTCTTAGGATGACTGTTTGTCCTCTGGGTATTGGTAATTATCCCTTTTAAGGACTATTGTGTTGTTGTATTGGTAACTTTTTTGTGGGAGTCCACAGTATTGACTCTGTTCCATCTTGACTTAAGGTCAGAGAGTTCAGACCTATTCTTGATCTTCAATGTTAAATCATGTTTGGCCAATGGTGTGGCCACTAGATGTCATGCTCCTTAAGACCAAATAACAGAACGTTTGACTTGGGGCATGGTTACTAAATATTTTGAGATTTGAGGGAGTTACACTTGTTTGTTTCTTGAATCATGGTAAGGAAGTCTTTTGTCCTCCCCTTTTGCTTGGGGTACATAAGGGTTATGAGTAATAAACTTGGGGATGCTGCAGTATTCACTGAGCCCTCCTGACTATCGTCTGACCTTTGTTTTTTTCCCCTCAACCCTCACTCCCCTTTTCAGGTACACTCAGGCTGGCTGGTCCCAACACTTTTCTCATCACTCTGTTTACTTTGGCTCACAGTTGTAAGGAACCCAGTCTGTCATGGTGGAGATGGCATGGCACCAGGAGTATGAGGCTTCTTGCTCACATCTCAGTGGATCATCAAGCAGAGAGAACCTGGGTTGGAAGCAAGACTCAGCTGTCACCCCTGTGTTAATTACTTTTCTATTGCTATGATAAAAAACTCTATGGCCAAGGCAATTTGCAGAAAGAAGAGTTTATTTGGGCTTACAGTTCCAGAGAGATAAGAGTCGCCCTACTTTCAAGGCTAACTTACTTCTCTTTACCTCTGGCTAATATACCTGTTTCATATTTACAATTACCTGCATTTTTCTTTCCAGAGTTTAACACATTACATTTTACTACTTTATCATCTGACTGAACATTTCAGTCTCACACCTACTGTGTGCATTTTCCCTTACTTTAAGGGTTAAATAACCTGCTTTACCTATTTTCATTAGCTGCTGGCTGACATTCTCTCATTTGCCCATCTTCATTACTTTAAGGGTTAAATAACCTGCTTTACCTTTTTTGTCAGCTGTTGGCTGACATTTTTGTCTTATATATATTTTGTGTATATTTCTGTTTTAAGGGTTAAATAACCTGATTTATCTTTTTTTTTTTTTTGTCAGCTGCTGGCTGACATCTTCCTATTTTATATTACATATATCTGTTTCCTATTTCTATAATTATATACAGTTTTATTCCTGACTTAACACTGTTCACTCATCACATTCGGCCACTTCTTTCTTCCTTTTTCTGCGCGTGCTTCTTCTCCAACCGGTTCGCCCGCAACTACTATCTCTTCGAATTATCCAAGCCTCTGCGTTGCCTGTTTCTTCGTGGTGTCCATGGCTTCTTCCCCCGTTCTCAGGCCCCACGTTGGGTGCCATTTTGTCGTGACCCAGCTTGTCTCAGCTTTAGTCCATGAGGTTCGGCCTGAGTGGGGCTGTGTGGACCTGGAAGCTCCGAGAAACCCAACGGCGATAAAGACCAAACACAGGCATCTTGTCATCTTTAGAGAGCTCTCAGTTCCATGTTTTGGAACTAGAGTCATTTCTTTATTAGCCATCTTTTCTGGTGTTTCTTAACCACCCTGTCAACACCACGAGGCAACCATTTCTCTCTTGTTTCCTCACTGCTCTGGCCGCTTGCCTCTTCACTCCTAACCTTCTCTCCTCACCAGTTACTCACACCTCAGATCTCTCTGCCCAGGTGTAGGCCTAGTCAGATGCTTAGGTGCATAGATATACAAATAAGGAGGCATATTACCCTGAGGCCATGGTAAACAAAAGTAGCCCTTCTGACATTAACAATACAATAATGGGCCGGAGCTTTCTGGTGCTCCATGTTTAATGAGACCCAAGGCTAAATCTCAAAATATTCCATAGCGGAAACACTTTGGTCCCCCACAACAAGGGAGATGAATCACCACAAGATAGAAAAGGTTTGTGGCAGAGGATAGGGTTGAGGGTAGAGCAGGGTGGAAGGGAAGCATGGAAGCAGAAGAAACAAGGCGCCTGGGAGGATGAAGAACCACAAAAGACATGGGGCGGGGAAGGGAGAGAGAAGGGAGGGAGAGGAAAACTGGTCCTAGGGTTGGGAGAAATGACCCATCCAGTAACCCTGCTGGGTGGTCATTGCCTAGGAGCAGCCTGCAGAGCCAAGTAGCCAGGATGAACTTTCTCATGGCCTCACAGGTAGACTCTAAAAGCCAAAGGACAGCCCGACCACACTATCACATTCCTCCAGCTTGATGTGTGCTCCTGGGTGCATGAGACTGTACCAGGCCACTTAAAGAGGACACAGACACCTGCAGATACCCTTGCACACACATGGGGGGAAGGAGAAAGACTGACCTGTAAATGCTTGTGCCAATGGCACTTCAGTTCTTGCCAAGGTTGACAAAGGGAGCTTGGTTTCTTCCTGAGCACCAGCCCCAAGTTACACAGTCCATTGACATGGCTCAGAGCCTCTCTGTGGAGAACAGGCACGTCTCTCATTCTGCTTGGTAGCAATGGAAATCAGACAAACCAAGACTGCTATCAGCTGGTCTTGAACTCTTAGACTAGGCAAGTGTCACTCCCACTCAGACCCCTCCTTAAACCAGTAGTTCATTATCACGTGACACCCTCCAGATAGCAGTCCATTCCAAAGAGCATTTCAAAATGTTTATGCTTAACATTTGACACGTGTGCAAATGTTAACAGACTTAGATGGGTGTAGAGATGGGCCCAAAGTAACACAGATCAAAAGGGGTGGGTTCTGGGATGGAAGCCCGGTGTGCTTGGTGAGAACGGTCATGTTTCCTACCTCACGCTGTGTCCTGACAGACTCAACAAATGTCCATCTCCAAGACGGTAGGCTGCTAAAAGCCATCCCCAGGAGTGGACAGGTCTCAGCAGAAGACGTAAGGAGTTGGCGAGGGAAGGGAGTGAACCAAGCCTTGGTGGTCAGGAGAATCTTGCAGCCTGATTGTCAAGCAGCCAGAATGCTTCTTTATTCCTACAGAATTCAGTAAGCAGGGATACATTCATGTCGTTCCAAACCATACATCACATCACTTTTGGTTTTGGACATGTGTTTCACTTCCTCTTGCTCATCTTTTAGTCATCGTTCATAAACCATGACAGAACAGAGTTATCATTTCCAATCATTTCCCCTCAGGTTTTGACATCATTGATAGTTACCTATGATAACCATTTTTACTCATAAACCCCATAACCCAATTTTTACGTATCCAGATGCATATGATAGCCTGTTCTCAGTTTGGTAGTTTTTGTTGGTACAAGGACACTAGACCAAAACAATCTTCAAGTCACCCCAGGCATACTGCCGTGTCCCAACCAGTGTATTATTAACTCTTAATGGTCAGAGTGCCTGAGAAATCTCCTCAGACCAATGCTGCTAAAGTTATTATTCAAATTCTGGCATAATACAATGTTCACATTTTATATCTTTATAGAATTTGTCTATATGTCTAATCCTGGCATTCTCTTGTTCCTTGGTCGTAGGACACCACAGTGGCTCTGCATGTGCTGACTTTTCTAAGAAAGGGAGGCCCTGATATCTCATCCTTTCAGCATCTTTCCACATCATTCTTTGCCCATCACTATGAGGCTCTCTGTGGGCCACAGGTAACATTAGCTAATCGAACTTTGTTGCCGTATCTGCCACATAATTTCATGAGTGTAGTAGGAAGAGGCTTGCAATCTGAACTGTGGCCATCTTCTCTAGCCCACCAAATCTAGTTGACCTTTCTTGAGATTATACTTTGATTCTCTTGTTCCTGAGTAAATACACGGACAGATGTTTTAAGAATGTCTAATAGCCTCATAAGGAAACCTCTGGCATCTTTATGTGTCACCACATCCAAGGCATAAGGAAGACCTTTCAGTAGACGAGGATGTCCCCCTGAAGCAGGGTGGGGGCAGAGTATGTTCAGGGCTTTCCCTTGGAAGCTTAGAAGCAACATTCCTGGCAGAAGGCATAAATGATTCATAAGAAATTTTCCATCAATTCAATATCCTCAAACTGTAGAAATATTAAAAGTCACCCAAGTATGCAGCAGCTGGAGATGAAAACCAAAGGTGGCATGGCAGCCATCATGTGGCTCAGCTTTGTTGGATCTTTGTCAAACAGCTGTGCTGGCTTTATGATTATCGCTGTTCCCATCGGATATGGCTGTGCAAGTAGACCTCTCCGTAGATGCCCAATGTCAGTCTTGACTATTGACCTGTGTTCTGTCCATTTGTGAAAATTTGCCTGGCTTTACTCTAGGACCCAAATGAATCTACTCACCTGTCCTTGGCTTCCTTCTATTTCCCCTTCTTGTTTCTCACTGGCCTGCCTCTAACCAGCCCTTCTCCATGCCTCTCGTTGGCTGCCCTCCCTCCCTCCCTCCCTCCTTTCTATTTACCTTTTCATACCTTCATTCCTTATCCCCAGTCCCACTACTGTCCTCCCCACCTCCTCTATCCCAGGGGCTTCCATCTCACTGGTCTTGCTCTTCAGACATCTCATTAAACATAACTGCTGACCTGAATTCTGATTCCAGTGTAGCTATAATTGTGCACCACAGGAGACCCCAAGGGATTCAAAACAGTCTTAACCTATTCCACAGGAACCAAAAACAACTCCCGAGAAAGGAATTTAATAGCCACAATTAACTGAGGCTGCTCGGCCATCCATGAGAGATGTCACCACAGCCAGCACTGCCCATCTCCTTGCCATCCACATTGCCGGCATCAAAGATCCTCTCCGATACCACTGAGACTTTAACATTTCTTTTCTATCTTTTTCAGTTAATTAACTAGAGGATAGGGCAGTTGGTGAGCTTTGTGAGACAGGTCCCTTGTCATCTCTGATTGTCCTCTGGGAATGAGGCACTTGGCAGGCCTTGGAGCTTCCATTTGTCTAAGACCCCAGGGTGGGGGCAGGGGGGGGCAGGGGCCAGGGGGCAGGTTGGTAGCACAAGTCAGGAAAGTCACATATGTCAGGAAAACTCTAGAACCAGAGTGGGTGGGTTAGTGCTCATTCCATAGAGGGTTCTAAGAAAGGTGGGAGTGCCAGGTGCTCCCTGAGTACAGTACTTTCCCCAGGGCCCACCAAGAGGACAGCTTAGAACTCTGGGGCAGGTCTCTGCTCCTAGATTCTTGTCCCCCCTCTTCATGAGAACAGCTCCTAGGGAGTCTCTCACAGTCCTTGTTGAAACAGAGCAGGCAGGGAGGTTACCAAAACTCCCTTGCAGGTGTGCCCAGTCATTTGGGTTTTAGTTGATTTCAGATGTAGTCGAGCTGATGGCCAACAGCAGCCATCACAATATCCACTCCTTTTCTGCTTCTTAGCTTTCTATTTGGAAAATACACATCAGGGCTCAGGAGTTAAGATAATGGCTGCTCTTCCAGGTTTGATTCACAACACCCATATGGTGGGTCTCAACCATCTGTAACTCTAGTTCCAGGGCATCCAGTGCCCCCTTCTGACTTCCTCAGGCACTAGACACACACATACTGCACAGACATGCATGCATATGAAACACACATATGCATACAACTTAAGTTTCTAGAAAGATGCAAGGACCTTGCCTTCTGGACACTTAAAATGACATGGACAAAAGTGACAGCAGTCAAACAGAGCAGGTGCTGTTTGGAGGTGCAAGTGGCACTGGCATGGAGCAGAGTCAGGGACAAGCTACTGGTGGAGCAAGAACAAGAATGTGGCCCTTCCAAGGTCTCATGTCACCCCCACCCCTGAAGGTTCTTGACAGACACGTGATGAACACATGAAGTTGAGCTGTCTTCCTCAGAATTTTCACATCTCAGCCATAGAGGACAGCTTTAGTTTCATTTGAGGAGATAAGCAGCATTCTTGACTGGGGGGACAGCTGGAGTTCAGGAGTTAGGAAAATAAAGAAAGCTCAGAGAGTGAGTTGGCAGAAAGGAAGTGGTGCTCACAGACCCAACTGTCAAGTTACTGTCAGGACAACCATGACCACCTGGTGACTAAGGCTCACATTTTTTTTTTGTGTCCTAGGAACATCTGATCCCAGAGCAGGAGCCTTAGTCAAGTTCACCTGCCACCAATCATGGTACACTTGAAGCCATCCTTCATTTTCCAAGTCCTTTAGCACTGTGGCCTGCCCTTCCAAGCTGACACCCCTGGAAAAGGTTGTCCGACATTCTGTCATGTCCTTGCGACCTTGGAGCATGTGGGAGCCTAAGTCCCCTAAGCTGGTCCAGGTGAGAGCACTACTGGTGATATGAGGCCCGCATCTCCGGAACATTCCATTGAGGCGGGGAGAAGAGGCGTGCTGAAATTAAGTAGTAGGCACTTGTCTTTAACTCTGTCCTCTTGCCAGGAAATAATGTTTATTTGGGGCCAAAGAAACTCCCCCTACCCCACGAAAGGAGAAGCAGGAATTCCTGGGCTCATCACAGCAAGTTATCAGGAGCAGTATCTTAGGGAAAAATAAATAAAACAACAAAACCACATTTTCCTAGATGACACAGCTCTTGCAGCTGCTTAAACTCCAAACTCTGAAACCCTTCCCTAAGGCCTGAGGCATAAAATGAAGAGAGAAACTCTGATATGCTGGGCTTTGGGGCACAGCAGGTGTGCACAGCAGCTGAGGAAAGAGCTCCCAGGTTGAATGAGTTCAGGCTGACCTGCATTTCAATTAAGGGCTGACTACAGATGGGAAGCAGGTGTTTTAGATCCAGTCAGCCAGCCTGACTTTACTGCTATTGGTGACTTGCGGGGATAGGGGTGGGACCTAGCTGCTAATTGAGGGAGAGAAGAACCTATGAGAAACCAGAGGCCGGGCTGCTCACCCAGAATGTTTCATTATAAAACCCTGCTCTGCCTCTGCTCTGGACACTTGTTAGAGTGTCACTTTCTGCTGCGGACGGGGGGTTGTTATATAAAAATCTAAAAGAAAAAGGGGAACGGGGGAACGGGGTGCTGGGAAGCTCTCTACAGCTCTGAAGCCCTGGGAAAGAACTGGGGGAGAAACTGAGCTAGAAAGCTAAAGTTCCTTATCTTGGTGGCTTTTAAAGTAGCGGTACAGTCTTGCTGCTTCATCACTTCTGACTAATGGTGCCTCCCTGGTTGCTGCTCACTCTTAGTGTTTTCTGGGAATCCTGTCTCTCCCCTTCCTTGCCTTTCTGATTTCCTTTTACTCAGAACAAGGCTTTTTTCGTAAAACTCCTCTCAACTGGGAAGGAAATGCCTTCAACTCCTAGGTAGCTAAAACAAAGCTCTCTTCTACCCCACTTGAAACACCAGCTTGTCTAAAAAATCTTGCTCTACACTGAAGAGTCAACTGGAGACTGAAAGGTGGGCGGTCTATTAAACTCACAGTAGGTTTGAGCTTTTCTAGTTAAAACTAAAAACCAGTTCAAACTGGCTTAAACCAGTGGTAGTCCGGAGGGGGGCGTAGCTTAGTGTCAGTTCCCTCAAAAGCCAAATAACCCAAGTTCCAGTGTTGACCAGTTACAGGAAAGCTTATCAAGTTCCTCCACTTGAAAAAACAAGTAGCTTGGATTCAGATACCGGGTCTTTAGGGGAGATTGGCTTTTCTCTTAGGCTTCCTAGTATTTCTCTTTGGAGTAAACAGCTAAAGAGTGCCTTAGTAGAAATGGGATCAGCTGGGCTGCTGGGGAAGCCAAAGGGGTCCACAAGCCGGAAAGTGTCTTCCGTGCACTCCTCTAAAGAGAATCTGCCGAATCTGGGGGAGCAGGGGTATGTTAGAGGATTGCTCAAGGAGCAGTGCTCTGACCACTCCTGGGGTCACGGCAGAGCAGCGCCCCAGTTCTGAGATGGTCACATGCCTGTTCACTTTAGGAGGGGAAAGCGGGTGCGTGTAGTGGGGGTGGGGTAGGGGTAGTACCAGGAACCATCATGGCCTCTGGGATATTGCATCTACCTCTCTTACAGCTTGAGTTGCTCTTGAGTGTTTTAAAAACCAGTATTCTCCTAGAGAAATGCAAGCACCAACTCCCAGGGGCAGGGCTCAATACAGAATGCTGGCCCAAGTGGATCCAGGTGCAGTTACAGACCAATGAGCTGTGTAGTCAGGATGGGCCCTGTGTCAGGGTGAATGCTCAAACAAGCCCAGTTTCTCCTGGGTGACTTCTGTGGGGAAGTCAGCTATAGCCCAAAGAGTTTCATTTGCCTCAGATCTATACCTAAGAGCATTTACCTGTTCAATGGACTTCTGACAAATGCAGCCACAGGTCCTAAGAACAGCTTTAACATGAGTGATGGCTGAGGTGAAGATGGGTATGGGCAAGACAAAAATCCATACTCCAGACAAATACCCAAAATGCGCAAAAGGATAGGTTCAAGAAGCAGGTGAAACCTGAGTGGCCCAAGCAGGGAGCTCTAAGGGAAGAGAGTTTAAGGTACTGTGGATGGGGCTGATCTGAGGATGAGCCTGTGGAATGCTCGGCCTACAGGTAGACTTGGAATCCACAGTGTAAAGTTGTGATCCTTGGAAAAGTAGGCGAGTCCTGCCACTATCGGTTCAGCCTGGTGTGAACCAGAGCTGGGTCTAGTGAAGCAAAGCTTAGAGGAAACTCCAGCTTTTAGTACTTCAGTGAATGTCGGTTCAAACTGGGTGTGGACGGGAGGGATCGCGTTCTGGGTGATGAAGGGAGTTAGTGGTACCTAATTTAGTGGACCCACTGCTGATAGTGCTAGTTACAGGGAATTCATAGGCAAACCGTGCCAGGACTCGTGGGCTGCAGCTCACCTGCTTGGATGCTGGGTCTGTTTCGATCTGAACTTGGGTTAGAATAGTCATCACTGGAAATGTATCTATCTCAGATCTGGCATTGCGTGAGGCTGGAAGAGCAGAGTCCATCCCATAAAGCACACAGACGTGACTAGCCAGTGAACTCAGTAACTAAGGATTTTTGTTGTATATTATGATAATTGAAGCCATCTGGGTTTTAGTTAGGATTTGTTCCTGCTGCTGTGATAAAACCTGTTCAAAAGCAACATAAAGAAAAGACTTATTTGTCTTATACACCCCAGGTTAGTCCATTGAGGGAGCCATGGCAGGAATGGAAGGGAAAAATTGGAGAAAAAGCCCTGCTTTACTGACTTTACTCCAAATTTACTGCTTACTCCCTATTACTTCCTTAGCTTCTTTACATAACCCAGGCCACCTGCCCAGGGGGGTACAATCCCCAGTGGGCCAGGCCCTCCCTCATCAAGCATTAATCAAGAAAATGCCCTACAGACTTGGCCTACAGGCAATCTGATGGGAGATTTCTTTTTCGATGGTTTCCTCTAGCCAAGTACCTCTAACCTGTGACAAGCTGACCAAGGGGGAAAAAAAGAACCCAGCTTCCACTAGAATCGAACTATTCTAGAATGTTATTGACAGTTGTCTGTTACTGATAGACCCTTGACCAAAAGCAAGTTGGAGGAAATGGTTTATTCACTGGGTTCCATATAGCAGTTCATCCTCAAAGAGGGCAGAAACTCAAACAGGACAGCAACCTGGAGGCAGGAGCTGATGCAAAGGCCATGGAGGGGTGCTGCCTACTGGCTTGTTCCTCATGGCTTGCTCAGCCTCTTATAAGATGGCACTGGGAACTGGGCCCTCCTAGCACTGAAAATACCTTACAGCCTGATCTTCAGGAACTAGCACAGTCCACTTCTGGTTTTGTCTTAGTCTCTAGATTGCTAAAGGGGATATGTTGCAGGGAAGTAATCATGCCCCACAAAGGCATCTATCTGAACTTGGAGCCTATGTGGAAGAGGATGTGGGACCACATTGCCTTTTCACTGGGGTAAACTCCTCAGTCTTGCACAAGGAACAGGGACACAAATGTGCTGGTGGGCAGCTCAACTCTAGCCTTTTCCCGAAAGGCCTGTCTATGCCTCCTGGTGCACAGAACTCACTGTGCTCGGGGGTGAGCCCAGCATTCCCATTGCCTCTGGGCTTCCAAAACATGGCACATGATCCTTGAAATAAAAACATGTTACTGATTATTTTTCCAAGGATGAAAGGGTAGCTGGATGAACAGAAATGCAAGCCAAAAGAGCAGGGCTTATCATTGCTCTCTGCATTTGAACATTTCTACTCCTATTTGGAGAGGCCCAGAGGAGCTAACTCTGCCTCCGTTTGCTAAGCACATGGACACTAGTAATACATGGATTTGCTGATTCTATGTACCAGAGCAGGAGGGAGATGGGCCAGGAATGTGTGGACATTTTATGAAGAGCCTAGTTAATCAGGAATACTGGAGGACTGGGCAGAATCACCCAGCCACACTTGGGCTGGTATGAGAGAGATGCCAACAGAGTCTAGGAATGACAGACAGGTGACTGCCTCTTGAGCAGGTCCAAACTTTTTAAGACTAGTTTAGGAAATCCAGAGGGCAATGTCCTACCTGAGATTCGAATATGCTTTGGCAGACCTTTGTCTAGGCAGACAAAGCACATTTTTAACTTCCCTGGTATGGCCTGTTAGGTTATATAACCACATTATAACATTTGGTTACAAATACATTGCATACGTTATTCAAAACAAACATGTATCTTGACTAACCCACCTTCTATTCTCCACTCAGACTTGTTCCAGGACACCCTCAACATGCTCTTAAAGATTCCTCTTTGTAACTTCCCTGCAACACCCCATCCAACTAGTGTTGACAACTGGACATGGGGGTGTGGACATCCACTAGGGTGTAACCAAACAGCCCTCCACAAAGACTGTCACCCCTCCCCAAACAGCCACCAACTGCCAATGTCATCTGAGCTGTGTGTAGGGCTGTGCAAGACTGTAACTCTGCTGGGAGTTTTCACAGGCAACCTTAGCGGCTCTGAGATCCTGTAGACAACAGACGGGTCCTGTCCAGGAGGAGGAACTCGACAGCATTGTCACTGTCCTGACCTCCCTGTCCTAAATGTTCCCCTGGGCTTCATGGATGGGGTGGAGATATACAGAGGTGTCCTGTCTTCAGCTGAGCTCTGCTGGTCAGCTATTCTGTCTAAACTGGATGGTTGAGGGGGTGGGGTCATTGCATTTAAAAGCTACCCACCGCAATATGATCTTGACCTCAGTTGAGCAGCACAGATGAGGTACTGTCAGGGATGGGGGAACAGTCTAAGGCATTGTTGATTTTACCCCACATCCATCTTGGGAACATGCCCAGGCTTGTAGTCTCTGAAGACCTCCCCATGAGGCTCTGAAGGCAAGTTGGCAATCGGTCCTTCACTCTGCCTGAACACTATGCCCTGGAGGATGTAGATTGACCATAGCACTGAGTTGCTGCTCTCCATGATAAGTGGGAGTATGATGATGCACTCTCCTCCTGGGGTCTATAAGATCCTTCAAGCTCATGGGCAGACCTCCCAGCAGCCATACCCAGATGCTGAGCTCCTGGCTTCGTGATGATCATGCAAGTTCTATTCCATTGTGGGGTAATGGCTTTGACATTGCCGGTAAACTAAAATTTGTTGGGTTGTGCTGTGAAGACTCTCCTAGCAGTGCTGAATTAGGAGTATCTCTGCAGTGAGGTCCCACTGCTGTCAAGACGGGAGGTCTGGCACAAATACACTGGTGCCTGTTTTCATCCTCGAGGAGTTCCTGATTGACTTCTCGGTGACCACTTCTGGGATGTATGCTCATTTGAGGTGATGTAGCTGGCTGAGGCCTGCTGATGTTCCTCCACTGATGGGGCACCAAGGGCATATTTGCAATTCAGGCACTTTAGGGGTAGAATTGACTCTTGGTCCATTCTACACTATATGGGTTGTATTCTCACTCATTCCAATGTGGGTGCTTGTAGCTTGTCTGGATGGGTTTGACCAGGGTCCTGTATTAGCATGGACCCGGGCTCCTCTCCTTTGACATGGGCAGTCTCCGTGAATGAGGTGGGAAGGCAGTCTAAGGATCTTGTCACCAGAGTCCCTGCTGAAGGGATTCTGCTCTGCTGTATCTCTGGCCTTGGTGTTTCATACTTATTCTGCATTAGTGGTTTTGAACGCAGACAGATCCTAGTATCTTCCACTGTAGCAGGGCCCATATTCCTGTATAAATGTCTTAAAAAATTTTAGACTAGACCTATGTCCCTTGATGCCTCACTGAAACTTCATTGGACCATGGTGGCCTTTTAAACACTCAGATTTGACTGTCTCCTGAGTGCTCCCATTAAGGTCATGCTCCACCATGAGCAGATAAAAATAAAATTTGTGTTAAAACCACTGTTTAACAACCTCCTCATGTCACTTAGAAAACATTGACAAAATGTTCCAGGTATGAATTCAAATACCATCCTCCAAGCTATCGGATAACTATCACTCCCCTACATCTAAGATCTGATCAGGTCCGTATGGGGTTAGTAGCCATCTAAACATATACCTAGGCTCCGTCCAGTTGGGTAAAAGCTTGAGGGACCCAGAGGTTGCAACACTCTGGGGAACATGACAAGCCTGGCTACTGTGGAATCCCTAGGAAGATCAAAGACGTGTACCCTCATTATCAAATCTCGTGGGCTGTTGATGGCTAATGAGGCTCTGACAGGCTGTCCCATGCTTTCCTTTTTACCTGGGACAGCATGCCGCCTGCCAGGACCTAGAATACCGGCTAGTCTGGTCCATAGAAATTAAAAGTATTGATATGCCTGCCAGTCTAGGGGGTGGGGGCGACAATCTTACAGATAGGACCAGGCTACAACTCACATTTACAAACTTTCCTCCTGGAAGTTGTGGAGATCCACTCGTGGGGATCCTGGATCTTAGGAGCTTCTGGAAAATCCTTAATACTTAAAACTCCTGGACTCCACCTTTGCCTCCATGCTGCTCCCCAAATTCCCGACATTGCAGGCTGGTCTCAGCACAGCTTGGGGAGCCCTGGGGTGTGTTTTGATAGGACCCCTCTCCTGCTGAGCAGTATACATAGCTGTTGGCAGCCCTTTTCTGCTCATCTAGCCAAACAGGCATTGGTGCTCCCACTGCTGCTTGCAGATGTGCAGGCTGCATCTGAGAGCCTGCTGCATCACCATTACTTGGACGGATTTAGTCCCGATGATATGAGACAGAATGGCACCTGCTGCTCTAAGTATCGAAAACTCTGGTACATCATGAGACAGTCCGCAAAGACCATCTTCATGTAGCTCTGAGGATTCTGTGGTTGTTGCTGACCTCCCCAGTTATTCTGCTGCTGTTCTGGGAATAAGCGGGAATAGTTACCATCCATCTGCCCCTGCCCACTACTAGGACCATAGCCAAGACGGAGGATGTGGAACAATGGCTTCTCCATGTCTTAAGCCAGTCTCTCGTATCATATTGCTCACACACAGTGTTATTGTTTTTTTAAAAAGAAAAGAGAAATTGCTGAGACAGACATATTGACTATAAGTTTATTATAAGGCCTGGCAAAATGGGGATTCTAAGAAGAGGAACAGGGGTAAATGGCTGACCGCCATGGCTGTTGTCCTCTTGTCCAAGGTCTTGAATACTTTGTAGTAGTTGAGATGAAGGGCAGGGTTGCTCAGTAACTAGCGTTGTCACTGACTCGAAATGAAGCTTCTTCAGTGCCCATCAGTCTTCTCGGAGGAAATGGGGTGGGGCCAGCAGCTGGCCTCTCTCTCTGTTATAAAAAGCTTTTTAACAAAACATTTTAAATGCCATATTCTCTAGATCTCTGAGCATTTGAGGGCTGTCTGTTTAGGATCTTAGCAGTTAAGTTTGTCTTTAGTTAGAGAGAAATCCCTTTTTCTGTACCTTTGTAAACGGCTTACAGGATAGACTGAGTGGTATAAATATTTTGTTAATTTGAAATAGACCTTTGTGATTTTTAAACTTTTCTAATCATTTAAAGATACATGAGTTAAACTTAAGTTGTATAGACTTGTCTAATTTAACTATACTTAAAATATAAGCTCTTTATGACTCTCAGTCGGTAGAGCATGAGACTCTTAATCTCAGGGTCGTGGGTTCGAGCCCCACATTGGGTGCCAAAATGTTATTGTTTCTTTTAAAAAGAAGAAAAGAGAAATTGCTGAGACAGACATATTGACTATAAGTTTATTATAAGGCCCGGCAAAATGGGGAGACTAAGAAGAGGAACAGGGGTAAATGGCTGACCTCCATGGCCGGTCGCCATAGAGAGACAGAGCGGGGAAACAGAGAGACGGGAGAGCACACAGAGAGCGGGACAGAGGAACAGAGAGAATGGGAACAGAGAGAGAGAGGGTAAAGGGGCAGGGACTTATCTTTTAAAGGGGTCCTCTGCACCTGTGTGCAGACTTAGTTCCCATGGAACCTTGGGCTGACCAGGGTTCTGCCTGAGTGGATTCCACCAGGTAACAGGGGCAGGCCAGCATAATGCCTGAAACTTTCATACAGGGGATGGAGTAAAGTTTGTTGGTCCGCAGTTGAAAGAAGATCCACTTCACTGGCACCTTGATATCAGAATGCGGTCAAGTGACACTGTGTGCTGCTTTGGACCATGGAATCCCGTAAATCAACCTGTTCACCAGAAGCTTCCTGGGTCTCCACAGAATAGCCTTCCCCAGTGGTGTAATAGGTAGATTGAAACTGGGTATCATGGTGGCCTGTAAGTCTTGTCTTGGCTCTTGGGCGTCCTCCTAGTGTCATAATTTTTGTCTTTCAACTTTTGAGGATATACTGGATCTTCTATTCTGAAACCAGTTTTCAATCACGCACACTTCACACCCAAACTGCCCTGCCAGCTTATCCTTGGTTGTATGACTTGGATAAGGATCTTCTTCATAACCTGAAGATACTTCTACAAGTATATCTTGGGTAAATTTATGCCATCGTTTTAACTTTCCTCTTCGCCACCCTGCTTCCTGCTTTGCTGCAGTTCTCTTTGCCTGGAAAGCCAGAAAAAGGTGGAAACAGAAATGCAGTGGGCATCAGTGGTGCCTGCAGAAATGCAGTGAACATCAGTGGTACCTTTGGAAGTCTTTTGGGAAACCTTCATTCCCAGACCTTGCTCTCTGCAGAAATGAAGATTCTTTTTTCAGTTTCCTTTTTCCTTTTATTTTTTGTTTTCTCCAGACAGGGTTTCTCTGTGTAGCTTTGGGGGCTGTCCTGGCACTCACTCTGTAGACCAGGCTGGCCTCCTCTCAGCTTTTCTTAAAGCATGAGCTCTCCCTGCCAAATTCAGAGGGAACTGACTCCCGAGTGAAGATTCAACAGAGGCCACAGCAAATCCAGATCCAACAGGGACTAAGGGCTGCATGATTTGGGCTTGAACTATCAGGCTCAGCAAATGGCCCAACCCAGCACATGTAGTTTTGGGTCAACACAGGATGCCAGGGCAGGGCCAGGTACCAGATCTTGGACCCCTTGGGTGGGGCTGGGTCCAGAGGTCTAAACCTTCTGGTGGTAGAGGGGAGTGTCTCAGCATAATGGCTTGGGACAAGTGACAACCTCAGATGACCTGAGAAATTAGAAGCCAGCCTGTGTGGATTCATCAGCCCCTCTGAGCCTGGTGACAGGAACTTAGATGATCCTGGTGGTGTGTGGCTCCTGCACCACATCTAGGTCCAGTGGAACAAGTATCAGGCGAATGCCTGGAGATTTAATTAAGAGATGTCTGGCTGATTATGCTATGTGCATCTCAGTTTTTACAGGGAGGGAGCAGCCTGAAGTACAGACTTTTACAGCACAGTGGAAATACCCCAGGTGTAGAGCTGTCTTTTATGCCAGTGGGGTATGGTGGGGGCTGTAACCCAGGACTAGAAAACAGGATGCACCTGTGATTATTGGAAGACAAGGCATTTATGCAGATCCTGTGGGGCCTGGGACACATCTGCCAACAGTGTTTGAGGGCTAAGGGTCCAGAGTCACAGGAGATGGACATGTATGAAGGGCAAGGTGCCAAAGGATAGACAGAACTGTCCCATGTTTCCCTAACTGCATCCTAACTGATGGGGAAAGTCCTGTGTATTAGTATCTCTTATGGTTAATGAATAAACACTGACTGGCTGACTGGCTAGGAAGGAAGTGATGTAGCTGGACAGAACCAGAATACAAGCAGGGACAAACAGGAAATCCCTCTTCTCTGCCAACATGCTGGGCAGTCCGTGGAGGACACCAGAGGAGTAATGGGTCCCTGGGCCACTCTCCAGTAAGACAACATGGAAATACTTAGATTATTAGAATTGGGATAACTTAGACAGAGCTAGCCAAATAAGCCAAGGCTGATGGTCAACGGAATGCTAATGTTTTGTGTGGTCATTTGGGGTTGATGCGGCTATGGGACCAGGCTGGCGGGAAGAGCACACATGACAACATCCTGTGTCCACAGAAAGGCTAACAGGCCGGAGCTCAACTACTGCCCTCCTGTTTCTGTCTCCAGACCTGAACTTTAAGGCTGGTGTGTGGGACTTAGTAACAGTCTCCTGTTTCCATAGCGTCTTGAAGTGGAGGGACTTTCACCACCCTGTTTCTCTGCCCTGGTTCAAATAGTAGGATTAATTTCAATTCTGTGGGGTTATTACAAAAACATTTTAAAAGTTCTCAGCTTTCATTTGTGCATGGGAAGTCTTCCCAGTTGAAGTGGACACTAGGGGATATAACAGTATTTCTTGGGTTTTTATTTTCTTGGGAAATGAGGCTCATGTGGCCTTAACTAAACATAGTGTAGCTGGGGCTGGGGTAAAGGCTAGGCAGGTCATCTAAGAAAGCTCATCTGACTAGATTGTGTTAGAAAGAACCCAGGGAAGATGAAGTAGCCAAGTGTCTCCCGTGCCACAACTAGGTCTAATGGAAACTCCCCTTGTGGTGATGGCACCACGACCAAGTCAGTTTGGGGCAAAAGCCTGGAGATCTAGTTAAGATGTCAGAAATATCTGGTTGTTTGTGCTAGGAGAATGTGTGTATGCCTCTTTTTGCAGGGAGGGAACAGCCTTCTATAGAGACTTACAGCACAGTGAAAAACCCCAGGTGTAAGTGGTCGTGGTTTTGGTGCCAGTGGGGTAAGGCCAGGGCTGTAAGCCATGCCTAGAAAACCAGATGAACCTGTGAGTATTGGTTGAAAAGCAACTCAGGGAGACCCCATGGGCTGGGGCCAAACATCTCCCAGCATCTCTCCCAACAGCCAAGGCCTAGTTTCCCCAGATGTGCTGCTTCTTGGTTTGTTTGCCCACTGCCTGTGGAGAGTGGCTCGGGACTCTGAATATGGGGGGTTAGATCCCCTGCTTGAAGAGGAATCTCAGACACTTTGGCAGGGCTCCAGCCAAGGTCTTCACTGAACCCCCAGGAGTCACAAATTGGCAGTGCAGACACATGGTCATGATGGGGCCACATTCCAGATGTAACCACTGGTCATAGGTCTTCATCTTCAAAGCTAACGATCGGAGGTGGCAGCCTAAGAATCTTAGGTTTCATTACAGATCTCACACTGGGAGCCTTGCTCACTCCGAGGAAGGAAGTTGTGTTCAGTTGGAGATATTTTTAATGACTTAGACCATGCTGCCCACCATTTCCAGGTTCCAAAGTTCTTACATGCCACTAGCTATTTCCTGTCCCAGGGACTGACTGGCAGGTAAAAACATATTCCTATTATGACAGAGCACATGTTACAGGACTGCTACTTGGGAATAATAGTGCTTAGGAACCAGGATCTCGGTATGGTAACTGACCTCCGTGTTTGGGTTCCTGTAGGAGTCATTAAGCTTGCCTGTAGGAAGTCTCCAAGAGAAGAGGAGGTGCATAGACTTCCTGGGAGACTGGTTGAGACATAGGCTCCAGATGGGAAGTGTGAAGAACCCTGCTATTCCTTCAATCTACTGAGGCAGAGGCTGTCAGTGCTGTTAGTCAGGCTGCCCTGCTGTCTTCTCTCTCTCTACCTACATCTTCCAAAGTCAAATGAACATTTTTAATGCATAGCAATCTTCCCTTTTCTGATTCTCAGGCTGAGACCTCCAAATTAAGGTGAATGTTATGACAGAGTGACTCATTCCACAGTGAGACAGACTAAGAATGACAAAGCCGGGGTTAGATAAACAGTCGTCAAAGATGGCCACTTCAAATTCAGTGTCCATTCCTAGAATTCCTTAAGACGCCTCATGAGATGCTAGGAAATCTCTTTACCAGGGCATGTAACATTTTACATATTCCAGATCCCACCAGCCTTGACTCCTCCACACTCAGGGACCTGACTTTGGTCAGAGAGGAGAGTTGGGGTAGTCTCCAAGTACATCATTAAAGCTAAAAGGCATTATGAGTGGTCATGAGAAGGAATCAAGGATCGAGAAAAGAAGGGGTCAGCCCCCCCAGCCACACAGTCAGCCAGCTCTCTAACGCCAGCGCCGCCTCTTGCTTGCCGAGCTCCAGCCAAAGGAGAAAGGGGGTTAGATAAGTAAGGAGCTGCTCTGGCCATGGCTCGTACAAAGCAGACTGCCGGCAAATCCACCAGTGGTAAACCACCTAGGAAACAACTGGCTACAAAAGCTGCTCGAAAGAGTGTGCCCTCTACTGGAGGGGTGAAAAAACCCCATCGTTACAGGTCTGGTACTGTGACGCTCCATGAAATCGGACACTATCAGAAACCCACTGAACTTCTGATTCACAAGCTCCCCTTCCAGTGTCTGGTTTGAGAAATTGCTCAGGACTTCAAAACAGATCTGCGCTTCCAGAAGCCTATCTGGTTGGCCTTTTTGAAGATACCAACCTGTGTGCTATCCACACCAAACGTGTAACAATTATGCCAAAATATATCCAGCTAGCACACCGCAAAAGCAGAGAACATGCTTAAGAGTCCACTATGAGGGGAAACATTTCATTCTCAAACATTTTTTCCTCTTCCTGTTAGTTCTGAATGTTATTTTTTCGATGGGGTCAAAAGTACCTAAGTATATGATTGTGAGTGGAAAAATAGGGGACAGAAATCAGGTATTGGCAGTTTTTCCATTTTCATTTGTGTGTGAAATTTTAATATAAATGCAAGATGTAAAGCATTAATGCAAGCAAAATGTTTCAGTGAACACATTTCAGCAGTTCAACTTTATAACAATTATAAACCTGTTAAAATTTTCTAGGGGAAAAGAGTAATGAGCTGCTGGGTGGCTCTCCTGCCTGGCAGAGGACAATGGGGATGCACTGGGCTGTGGAGTGGTGACAAGAACTCCCAGGAGGAGTTCCTTGGAACACCATGCCTGGCTAAAGGGGTAGGGTTTGTAGCTCCTTAGCTCTTTCTGCTTAGGATGGAGCATTGTTTTCTGAGTCTGAAGCAAGCATTCAGGGTAGCTCGTGTCACCTCTGAGAAGGTGTGGTTGAAGTGGGCCTTGTCCTGGGGCCTCCTGCTCTCTGTGCCCACAGAGATCGGCCTGGAGCTCACAGCTTCTCTCTGGACTAGCCTTGGTGAAAGAAAAGGGGGAGGGGTGTTGCCTGAGGCCAATATCTTGGCAATGAGCTGCCCCATAATGCCCTGGGATGGACAGTTTTGTGGGGATGGATCCCTGGCAGGCTCATCCTCCTGATGAGTTCAGGGCACTGGCTAAGACTCCTCTGACCTTGGACTTGCACCAGGAAGATGGAGCCATGGATCAGGCAGTCCATTCCTCAGTGGTATTCTGTCATTCAATACTCCTTGACCTTTGGCTCTGTCAGCGAATCATGGAGCAGCTTCTGTGTGCCGAGCCCTTTCAGTGCCCTTGGAATGAGAAAGACAACTCTCCTGCATCAGTAATGTCTGAGGAGAGTGACCGAGACAGGCTGGAAGGTGTCAGGAGCACAGAGGAGTGGGCAGAAGAGGCAGCAGGTGGCAAGGGGTGGGGTTGCAGAGATGGCAGGAAGGGCCAAATCCAGGTTGAGGTCCCAATTGTGAGCACTCAGTGGCAAAGCCCAGTTTGGACAGCAGAGGGCAGCAAGAGTCCTGTAGCCTGGAAACTGGCCTTCAAATGCTGGCATAGAGCTGGTGATTAAAGGATGGGGATTTATGGTATAGGGTGAGACAGGGAGTCTGAAGAGGATGGATGAGTGTGCAGATGGCTCTTCCTGCCTAAGTCTTTTGTAAGCTTTGTAAGTAACAGGAGTCCTGCTAGCCAGGGGCATCTTTTCCTTCTGTCCCAGCCTCGAGAAGAGTTGGCTCTACTTTGTGGTAAGGGGGATGGTGGCTTCTCTCATCAGAAACACAGGGTCATTTTTAATTTCATTTTATGTGTATGGATATCTCACTTGCATGTGTATCTGTCCACCACATGCATGCCCAGTGTCCATGGAGGCCAGAAGAGGGCACTGGATTTCCTGTAACTAGTGTTTCAGTTGGTTGTAAGCCATCAGGTGGGTATTAGGAATCAAACCCAGGTCCTCTAAAAGAGCAGCAGTGCGCTTAACTGTTGCACCATCTCTCCAGTTCTCCCTGGCATTTCTTAGTGAAGTTTAGAGACTGAGGTTTAGGCCACCTGATGTCCCTGGGCAGCTTGATTGGAGCCCAGTCCTAGGACTCTCTTATGTCAGCCTTTCTTCCTGGGTGGCAGGAGGATGTAAATGTCAGTCTGCCTTAGCCTGGGGCTCCACCTGGGGAGGTGCGTAAGACCCTGGGATGGGGAAACCCAGGAGGACCTCCTGCCACTTGTGTAGGGCCCACTGATGAGTTCTGGTTTGATCCCAGCCTCAGAGCACAGGAGTTTTTGAGAGCCACCTAAAGCCAGGAACCCAGGCCTGAAGAGACTTGGGAGAGACGTGGGGCTGAGAATTGCTCTACCAGGCTACTTTCTACCTTCAAAGGGCAACTGTAGCTGGCTGGGCCTAGTTTTCCATGTTTGCACTTGAGACAGTGGTGATGGTGACAGTGAGTGCGCCTCAGATACAAACACACGCGCGCACACACAAGAGAGGGAGAGGGAGAAGAGAGGGAGAGGGAGAGGGAGAGGGAATGTGCGTGGGTGTGCGTGCATGTGTTCTAGATGATGAGCTGAGCCAGGAGGGATGAGAGGACCGAGCATGACAGGAATGCAAGGGAAGGCAGGGAGGCTGGCCGCTGGCATGCTGCAGCTCTGCTAACACCCTTTGGCCTGCTTGGCCCTGTCCTCCTTGAGTTCCGTATTTAACTTCCTCAGTTTTCCCCATGTTACTGGGCCTGGGCCACTCAACCCAGCCTTTGTTCCCCATCTACTGGAAGCAAGAGGTGACCAGACACACCAGTGTGAGGGGCCCCATGCCACCATGCTGTTGGCTGAACTGATGGGTATCTGGTTGCAGTGGGGGTACAGCAGACCCTAGGCTGTTTTCTCCAGGCTAGCATTTGGGCAAGGGATGCTGCAAGCCAGCCTCCCTGGGTGGGCAGAGCAATCAGTCTGGTCTTGCTTATCTTAAGGAGACTGTGAGGTTAGGCTCCAAGGGCAAGGAGGGACCGGGTCTCTGGATGCTCTAGGCCCTGGTAGGGCCACTAAGGCTAGAGAATAGTACATTCCTGGGCCTGTTGTCAAGGACCAGACACAGTGGACCTGAAACCCTTTGTTCTGTCATACTTCATCCTCATGTCCCCCCAAACAATATTGTCTGGAGACTTGTGACCAAGAAAGCCACTAGGATTCTGAGGTTCCCGGGGAACAGCTGTTGGCTAGGTGCTGTTCGTTATACATGATGCTCTGATTCCTTCTTAGGAGGGAGCAATGACAATAAGGCATGGCCTCCACCTCATTGTCCCATGCATGGCTGAGTCAGGATGGGAGCAGCAGACCTCCATGCTTCCAGAAAGCTCTGGTTTGACCTGGGCAGACGAGCGGCGGGGATCAGCTCTGTGGATGCAGGGTGGCCCCAGAGGGTGGGGACTGAGTTTCGAGGCTGTTGGGTGAGGAGTGACCAGGGTGGGCCATGGTTGGAGGTAGGCTGTGGGAAGCTCAAATGGTGGAGCCAGCAGCGGGGCTGAGTTGGCAACTGATGAAGGCCCCAGAACAACCCTCAGAGCATACATAACTGGTTGGTCCTGCACCAAAACCTTCAAAAGTATTTGTCTTCCTGGCAGGGCCCAGAGCAGGGCTGTGGCTGGTTGGGGGAGAGGCCCAGGGTGAGCAGGGGAATAGAAGCTCCAGATCTGCATCCAGAGGCGATTTTTCCAGGCTCCTTCCTCCCACACAGCAGCTCCCCCTTCCTTGGAGCTGGATCAGGCCCTTCCAGCCAAGTCCTCCTGGCTGCACAGCTCGGCCTGGTCTGAGCTGCTGTGTCTGGAGTAGCACAGGGCAGACTCAGCAGCTGATGTCCCCTCCCACCAAGCATGGCTCCACCTACCAGCAGTTAGAAGACCACTGAGGTGGGAGGCCCAACTTCAGTTTAAGCCCCTGGTTGTCTCATCCATCTTAGAACAGAGGCTCAAGGTCACGGTGATTTTACTCTAGTGCAAGGGAAGGAGCCACTCTGTCTGCCTATCCGCTAAGCCCAAACTTGGCATTTCACTTCTTCATTATCTTTCCTCTGTGGCATAATGAACAGCAAAATGGCTATGGCAACTGGGAGCACAGCAGCTTCTATAGTGGCACCTCAGCCCCAGGCCTCACTCTCCCCTCCCCCGTCTCCTCCCTCCAGGGTCCTGGAGCATCCAGATGGAGAGGGGCAACTCGCTGGTGGTGCTGCGCAGCCTGCTCTGGCCAGGCCTCACCTTCTACCACACTCCCCGCACCAAGAACTATGGCTATATTTATGTGGGCACGGGTGAGAAGAACATGGACTTGCCCTTCATGCTGTAGGAGGGGCAGTCTGGATATTTATGTGGAGCCTAAACATTATATTCATAAAGTTCAACAAATTTGGTCTGTTAGTTCTGTCATGCTTTTTTGTCATTTTGTCCCCCATCTAAGTGACATGGCTCTGAAAGGCCCACTGAGCCAGGAAACCTAATTCTAAACCAAGAGACAGCAACCAGGAATGTGCTAATGAAGGAGACCCTAAGTATGGACAGGTGGGAACAGTGGTGCGAAGGGAGGGCCAGGGGCTGCTCAAGTGCCTGGACTCAACCGAAAGCTACTATGGGCTAGGCCCCCAACTGGAGTGTGACGCCTGTCGGCAGGGGACGGGCACTGTGTGACAGGCACATGGACCCACTCCAGTCATAGACAGGGCCCATTCAGAGACCAGCCGTGTGACACTCTGCTGGAAACCCCACACTTCCAAGGAGTGACCACACAGGGAAGCTGAGAGCCTGCTTTATTTCATTTCTTTGAGTTAGACTCCTGTCCTTGCACCAAGCTCAGCCCCAGCCAGTCAGAAGACCACAGGCCAGGAGATCCAGCTCCTGCCTGCCGCGGCTCCCAACACTGGCTGGGCTGATCGGGGAACAGAAATGAGTCCCCATGCAGTGTGTGGAGGGCAGTGGTTCTGGCGGGAGGAGCCAGTGCGTCACGTGGAAGGTTCCAGTCAGAGTCTTCAGCTGCAGGGCTCCCATTAATGAATGAGCTTCAAAGGTCTCCTGGAGTAGCAGACATTGTCCTTGAGGAGTGGTGACCCCACGGCCATACCCACTTTGTTCCAACGGTGACCTTTTTTGTAGATGGGCTTGACAGAGCTGGGAGCCCAGCGAGTCAGGTAGCTGTAGAGGGAACACAAGGAGGTTGGCATGCTGGGACAGGAAGAGCAGGGAGGAGGCGCTGTCCCCAGAGCTAGGCTGCAGTGGCTGCACCATCTTTCCCCAGTTCTCCCTTCTCAAGGGCAAGGGTTTTCCTGGAAGAAAAGGCTGTTTTGTAAACAGATGGATGGGCTCTTGCTTTTACAAGTGTGTGGTCAGGGTCAGGCAGAGTCAGGCAGCCCAGGCCCAGTTCCCTTGATCTTTTTAACTTGTCAGTGTCATCTACACTCAGAGAGAAGGCTGAGCCCAGGGAAAGATAAAGACGGAGGAACCCTGCGCTCTGTTCTTCCCCACATGGCTGCTCTAGACACCCTAGCCTCCAGGGTGCAGGACCCCACCCCTCACCCAAACTGATGGGAAGCACAGGGTGAACACAGTGGGTATAGTTCCAGCCCAGCAGGTTCCTGTAAGTGGGAGAGGGCAGGGAAAGATGGAGGCCACACATGGTCCTCTGGCCTCCTTTGGGGAAAGCCTAGGGCCAAATTGTTCCTGGAATAGTGGCTCATAGCACCAAGACTGGGGTTTATTCTGTTCATAATGAAACCTGGCTCCTGACCACAAAGGCCCATCCTTCATCCTCAAAGTTCAGCCACCAAGGCCAGGCTCTGGGAAGTTGAGGCTTGCCCTGGCTGCCTCCAGAGACCCTCAAGGAAACGCTTCTTAATTTCAAAACTAGTATTCCTGGCAGAAATGAAAATTTATTTTTTGGCTGAAGTCTTTGGCAGAAAAAAAGCACTGCTGACTCATGCATGCCTTTGCACCAGGCTCCTCTGGACCTTGGTCTTTGGCTGGTGGCTTTATGTAGAAGGGATGCCCCAGGGCCCATCCTGGACCCAGTGTGTGGCATGCTGCCTGCTGTCTCCATGGTCATGGTTCTAGGACAACAGGCTTTTTTTAGCATAGGCCCCTCACCAGCAGCTGGCCCTTGTGCTGGCCTCTCCCAGTCCCAAGAGGGAGAGGTGCAGGTGGGGGTCTGGGAGCAGGCCCATGAAACAGGGTGTTCACTATCACTCAAGGACTTTAAAAGACCCCAGCTGACCAGACTCTCCAGATCTGTCTTCTTCAGCCAGCCTTGGGCCTGATGCCTTGCCACATGGAGCAGCCACCTGACAGGCAGGCTGAGTGAACACCTTAGCTCCAGTTAGAACTCAGGCTTTTCTAAATCACTCCCTTTCTACATCTTCTGAGCAAGGACTGGCCTGTAACCCTGTGCACAGGAGAGTGGAAAAGGGGAGACCATCCCTTCTGCTGGAGAAGATACCTCTGCACCAGGGTGCTGAGGACATGGGAGTGAGCAGGGACGAGGCCCTTGAGTGCAAACTAGGGACCTCTGGGTGCAGTCACAGCATCCCTTGTAGAGGGATCAGCACCTCCTGAACTAGGGCTTCCCCTCCCCCAGGATGGCCTTTTGCAACTCAGGAGCCCCCACACATCATCAATCGGTGTCACACTAAAGGACACTGGACGTAAGGGAGGAAGCCTGGCCTGGCTTCAAAGGCCTGAGGGTAGGATGGATTGTGTCCTCAGGCTTGCTGCTGTCTCTTAAAAGCCAGGGTGGGGGTGGGCTCAACCCCCAAACGGACCAGAGCATGCCCTGCTCCTTGGGACTGCTGGCAGAGAGCCCAGCCCAGCACTGCTCAGCATCTAGGAATGGAGGAGGCAAGGCACAAAGAAGCAATCCCATCTCACACCCTTCACCCAGCAACCTGGCCTCCCAGAATCCACCTGGTAGGGGTCTCTGCAGGCTGCAGAGTCTTGCTCTGCCTCAGTCACCCGGCAGAGTATCTGTTGTTCTCATTAACAGCAGAGGCATCTCAATACACAAGCCTGATCCACTGGAGGAGGAAGGAGCCGCTGGAGGCGTAAAAACTACAAAGTCAATTCTACAGACCCAGCGCTTCTCTCAACAAGGGGATAGTACAGATCTAATTGCCTGTGAGGGTGATGGATGTCATTGAGAGGGGAACCTGCAACAGGACAGCTGTCTGAATGTTAGGTGGGAATCTGCTCTCACTCGAGGGGTCCTGCCTACCCTGCTGCTGCTGCTCGAGGGCGGCCTCGCATCTCTTCTCCCTAAGGTGCAGGATAGCTCAAGCTGTCCAGGAAGCTGTGTAGGCTGTTAACTGCATGACTCCAGGGAACACTGGTGGTGACTGAGCCTATATGCAGGCTGCCTTGATGCCATGCTGTGTATAGTAGCCCTATCCCAGACAGTTCCCAGACAGCTGCTGAGGCCTTGCTCTGCTCTGTAATGACCCATGCTGGAGAGAGCTGGGACACTGAAAGTTTGTGGAGTGCTCTGACACCTCCATAGAAATACAGCATGATGTCATCACCAGGGATTAACATATTCCAATGCCCAACCAGCAGCCTCTCTGCCCCTGTGTCAGGGCAGGGAGGGAGGTGGCAGATAGCATAGCTATGGTGGAAAGATGTGGGTGTGTACTTGGGCTGGCTGGGAATGGAGCAGACAGTCAAGGGATGTCTCCTTGGTTGCTGTGAGAGCCACGAGACAAGCTACCCAAATACAGTGAGCTCCATGGGCCTAGAGTACTTGGGTCAATTGTACTCATGTTTCCTTACCGGTTGAGTTTGGGTTTATTCTTAGGTAAGGACCCTTCTGGAAGCCGTGGCCTGTGATTTGGGAATAGACCTGAGAGGAAGAACATACAAAGAGTCAGTCTTCCACAGTTCTGAAAGGGCCAGGGGTAAAGACCATGGGAGTGGGGAGCAGGGGACACGAGGAGGGGCCATAGAATCAATATTCTGCTCATTGCTGCTCTTCCTGCTGTGACAGCTAGTCGGGACAAGGAACCTGCAGTCCCCACCACCCCTCTTAGCCTTGGGTACTCTGACCTGCTCGATGAGCCATCTTTACACACTCCTCGATCTTTCGGTGTTCTTCCAGGCACAAGCCTGTGACATTGCGGGGCAGCACGCCTCCATGAGGCCGGATGAACTGACTGAGCAGCAGCACATCCTAGTGTAAACCAAAAATAGGAATGTGGGTCAGCTGGGTTTACATGTATGCTGGGAACTAGGACTGTGGGCTCTCAGGCATCCGCAGAACTCAGTAGGATTTCTATTCCCCATTGCCATCAAAGGGCTTCCAGCACT
>NW_023276862.1:0-75670 GCF_003668045.3 Cricetulus griseus
CATCCCTTTTTGTATACAGAAGGGGGAGTTGTTGAGGGCCAAAAGGGGCCTCATACTGAGTCAAGAGTTAATCATTGTTAGATGACCAGAATCGCTGCGACTACAAGATGTTTTTTCCGGATAAGCTGCACAATACATGTTGCAAAATGTTCTTCCTTTTCTCAGAAATAGCTGCGGTTCGCTAACAATGGGACCATGGGCTAAGATTTACCTTGCCTCTATTTCCTCTTGAAAATTTTCCATTCCTTCTGCTCCCTTACCCCGCCCTGAGTAAAAATCCCCTGCATATAAGCAAGCTTTACCTTTCAATAAACGAGACCTTGACATTGCACAGACGGACTCTTGTTCTTTCTTGCGCCGCTTGGTCTCCTCCTCTCTCGCCCTCATGACCCCTTTAGGTGACAACCCCCTCGAGACCCGCGAATAACCTGGCCTGCTGGATGGGTCAGTTCACATGGTGGCCTAATTGTTTGGATTACAGGGTGTGTGTTGAACAGTACAACGCTTTACCGAATACCTTACATTGCATAAGACAAGCCCTTACCACAACAAATAATTTGGCCTCAAATATTAAAATGTTTCTGGAACCCAATGTGAAGAGTATAATAGCTTGCTGAGACATCTCTACCTGTAACTCAAGGGCGGGTTTCCCATTTTATTTTGAGGCAAGGTCTCACTATGTAGGCCTGGCTGGCCTAGAACTTCTATGTAGACCAGGCTCAAACTCATGGAGATCTATCTGCCTCCCGAGTCAGGTTTTCCTTTTTGTAGTTTGTAGCTCCCACTTACTGAATGTTTAAGAGTGTGTTAGGTTAAAAACAAATTGGGATCCTTCTTCTTCTTCAGGGTCTAGCCTGGGAAATGGATAGAACTTAAAAAACAAACATACTAAGTGAGGTAAACCAGACCAGGAAGAGGGGAATATCAGGCAATCAGTGATCAGGTAAAGGTAAATGGGACAAATAGGGAGGAGGTTCTAATTAGGGAGAGGGGAGACAGATACAGGAGTGAGGAGGGTAAAATAATAGTAAGGATGTCTGAAAAATTAATAAGGGATCATACTATTAATTATATATTAACAAAGAAACCAGTAATACAGATTACGCCTGTGTATAAATATACCTATATCATTGAAATGAACTTCTCTCATCTGAACTCACATCCCTAACGCAATGCTCCCTCCAAGAGTCAAAAACCACCTAACAAAAACCCCAACCCCAGGGGTTGGAGAGATGGCTCTGAGGTTAAGAGCACCGACTGTTCTTCCAGAGGTCCTGAGTTCAATCCCCAGCAACCACATGGTGGCTCACAATCTTGAATGAGTTCTGGTGCGCTCTGCTGGCCTGCAGGGCACATGCAGGCAGAGGACTATACAAAATAAATAAAAACCCCAACCCCAGGCATGAGAAGCCACATCTGATTGCTTACTTCTCAATCCCTAGAACCTAGGACAGGGTTTGGCTCAACCGAAAAAGTCTTAAGTCTTAATGATGAAGTAACTCTGGCTCCCGAGGATCACTCTTTTTATCTGTCGTCTGGCCGCTCTGCCCGTCTTCACAGTTTCCTTCCATAGAAAGCACTCCACAGTGTTCCAGGCTTCCGGGGGCCTGCGTGCAGCAGTTCTACTCTGGCGGCCATGTCCTCCGTCCTCAGAGGCCAGGGAAAGCGATAAGTCCCAGATGCTACCATCCCCGCAACCCACTCACCTTCTTCTTCTCCAGACCTCCCATAGCTCCTCGTTGAGAAACACGCGAACCCCTAGACACTCCCCTTACGCTGCCCTATAAGATCTTTCGGGAGCCCCTAGGAGCTGTGGCAGGTGGGTGAAAGACCCGAGCTAACATGGGGTTAGCTCGTTAAATTACAATAAAGCCTCGTGCAGTTTGCAGCAAGCTCTCGAATCCGCCTGGTGATTGGGGTGACCGCAAATGTGGCCTGGAACGCCGGATACTTGAGTTTTCGGGGGCCTAACAGTAAATATCTCTCTAATCATATCCAAGGCAATTTAGGCATTTTTATTCATCCGCATTCATAAAGTTACAATCATATCCCGCATCCAGGTGTGGCCACACCGTTCATTCATAACTTGCATACATCTCACATTTCTCCTTTTGCCTAGGTTATGATCAATTTGTTGAAAAGAAAAATCCCTAATTGAAATTTTTAACATAATTGCTATAGTTAATCATTGGAATATGAGCATCTAAAATTTGAACAATTCTAACCTTAAATATGTTGTCCTTTCTTCTCTATAAGTCTCAAAAACAGTTTTTGTCTGGCTGTATCAATAGCATTTATATATATATATATATATATATATATATATATAATATATATATTAATTAGCCATCAACCATGGTGGCACCTCCCAAGGCTGTAAGTTACCACGAGGAGGCAGGCTGTCCGAGGCCCCGGCAGCCATTTTGTCTAGCCTGCTGCAGACACCAGCATGAGGTGGTACCAAGCCGCTGGCTGAGGGCCGGCAGACCGAGGCTGCTGCCATGGCTGACTTTGGCCTTAGCTCGTCTATGCCCTCTGGGCCGCTGAAAAAATCTGCGGCTGTATTTTGGGTACAAGCCTGATCCCTTATTCTTTCTTTTGTTGGGACTCTGTCTGACCTGGAGCTCTTTCTGAAAATGCCCAAAGCAACCTCTAGAAGGTTCTGTGCATTTTTTCCTCCCTGTGCCTTGCTTTCTGTGTAGCAATAACTTATTTTTAACTGAATTTCCTGTAAGGCAGCCATCATCGATAATCCCTGAGTGTAAGCTAGGTCCATATCTGAACAATTGTTAATGAACTCACCATATCAGTCCTCCTCCTGTGAGGCCTCAGCGTGGTCTGGCGTGCATTACCAACATTATCATAGGCTAGCTATTTTATAATCAAAGTTCCCAATATCTGTGTCTCTAACATTTTTGTAAAATTCCATATAGGCCTAGAAATCAATTCTCAATTAACTCCCTAGGTCCCTGCCTGGTCTCTATAACAAATATCCTCCTTCTGACCAGCAGGCCTTCGTTATCCGCTTTTAATTTCCTAGGGGGTGAGGCTTCTATAGCAATATTCCCTATTAGCCTCTGTTGGTCCATACTGGACACAAGCCATTATTAGTTCCTAGAGCTGTTCGAATGGTATTGGCACATGTATCCTGCTATGTTCCCCTGAGCCATTCTCTCTGATCCAAGGAAACCTGTAAATTTCTTATCTCCTGTAATCAATTTCGCTAAAATTTCCAATTCTCTTAGCTCTTGTTGAATTTTACCATTGAGTATTTGCCTTTCTGTATTTCCAGTTTAAAATGAAAGAAGGAGGTGAAAGCTCTCCATTTTGGTACTTACTAACTCTCTCTCCCTGCTCATCCCAATTATTTGTCCTGTATATTCTTTACTATCCAGCCACCTCTAAGTAGGCGCGGATTGTTCTGTTCTCCATTACATTCCTAGATATCTCCTGAGGGCCTGCGTGTATTCGAGGCCGCACCTAGTCTTCCTAAGCCCCTGCGCAACTTAAAATGCTGCATCATGGCAGTGGCTTTTGTAAGCTGGAAGGATCCTTTTAAAACTTTTAAACTCTGAAATCTCCTGTACTTGAGGAGTCTAAGCTTCTACTATCTGTTTTTAGTTTGGGGTTTGAACTAAAGACAGAGTAATTTTTAAGGTTTTTAGGAGAATGAGGCTCAAGTCCCATAACTAAAAGTCTGTGAGGGAACTGCCTCAGCTCTCTTTTCTATGAGCATCTGTTAAGGTCCTTCTCCGACCTTTTTCCAGGTTAGGGGATGAGTGTCTGGGCTTTCTAAAATGACCCATGGACATTTTTTTTTTGAAAAAGGCAAAAAAATGAATCAAGTCCTTACATTTTACTCAAACTCCTCTTTCCCGAAAGGAAGTGTTTGACTTCCTTAGACAATTTGGCCCATATTATCGAACGGAATGAGGGGGTACTTACCAGGGAATGAGTCACTCATGAGTGGTGAGAACTTTTCCCAGACCAGCGTCTGTCACAATCCAGCGAGCAGAACTTCCTTCTCTGTGTGCAGTACTGAGGTTTCCTTGGGGAGGGGTCTCCGTTCAGCGAAGAATCTGAACCTCGAGCCGCATGTTTGGGTGCCACCTGCCCCGGCCCGCGGGGCTCTGGTAATTCGTGAGTCCAAGGTAGATCACACCTGCAAATAATGGGTGAGAAAGAAGGAGCGGGACCAAGCAGTTTCCTTTGTCAAGGCCCCTTTTATTGTTTATTACAAGGGGTTTTTATAGAGAAAGGAGGAAGCAGAGAAAAAGGTGGTGGGGGGAGGGATGAGTTAATTGTTCTCAGGCAGGTATCTGGAATATTCATCGTAGAATCTTCAAGAAGAACCCACTGAAGAACCTGAGACTCATGCTGAGGCTCAACCCTTACGCAAAGTCTACTATGCGTAGGAATACCATTCTTCACCAGGCTCAAGTCTGACAGACATGTCCTGAACTGTGCTTGCTGCTTAGTAACAGTGATCTGTACTCCTAATAGTAGGCCCTTCCTCCATCGGGTAGCGGTGGCCAATGATAGACTGGTAAGGGAATGTCTTGCTGTGGATACCACCAATCTGGATTGGTCAAGCTTGTGATGAGAGCTACCTTCCACAACCCTCACTCTTGGCCGTTTCTTGCCTTCTCATACTTTCTGGCTATATTCACCAAGGATACTTTCCCCACAGGCCTTCCACATGGGATTGACTGTCTTATGTTTGTTTTCAAGGACTTTGATCTAAGGCTTTCACTTGGAACTTCCACAGACAGTTGAATGGGACTTTCAATAAATGAGATGTTTCAAATCATCCTCATGAGGATAATGCTCCAGAAAAGGTTCTCAGGAACCTTTAGCTTCAGACTTATGAACCTCCCAGGAAACATTGCTTTACAGGAAGCATCAAGGGCATACGGGGCTGATCCTGTGAAGCCTCAAGAAGGCCCCTGCTATTGAACAAATTGTTCACACAGATTGTTAAGGTTTTGGAGTAGATTCACAATTTCTCGACAGACAATTACCCCTCCCTTTGAAAACACCTTCTGTAATACAGGGCCTGGATAAATTTACTGAGTCATGAGACTACTGATTTCGCAACCTCCATCTGCTGTCATCAGATGAGGAATACCTGAACCAAAAAATCATCAAAATCATTGTTTGGTGAAATGGTAATAATCTATGAGACTAGCACAAAGTGAATCACTGGCAACCCACATGAGAAATTGATATCTACCTCAAGAAAATCTAGCTTACACCCACCACCTGTCCACACTTCTTCAAAGTCTAACTGAAGATGTTCTGCTTTGTAAAGAAAGCCCTCTTTGCTATACAGTGGGAACCTGCTTCAAACACACAGAAAGAAAGGAAGGAAGGAAGGAAGGAAGGAAGGAAGGAAGAAAGGAAAGAAGGAAGGCAGACAGAGACAGAGAAAAAAAAGCACCAAAGCTAGGGAAACTATATATTTTATTTGTTGACATTCAGGAATTGGCAAAACTATGGAGTCAGAAAACAAATTAGCAGCTGAAGTTACTAGAGACATAAAAATGCTTATACAGGGACATGAGCACACTTTTAGACAGGAAATAGTCTACATTTTGATAATGGAGGTAGCTGCACTTCTGAAGCTATTTGTCAAAATTCATAGAACTATGTCCTAAACGGGTAAAATTTAGCATATGTAAATTAAGTTTTTTTAAAAAACCTATGATTTTAGGATAATTATATTAAAACCAAATAAACTGCACATACCTCATAGATGAACGGTTCTTTACTGACTCCTTTCATTTCTTCATTAAACTCCCTGAAATACAGAACAGTGTGTGGGAAACAGAGCTTCAGGATCTTTCTTGTTATTCAAACTCAGAAATTAGCTGCTACTTTACTTATGCATACATCAGTGAGAAAAGTTCAGTCCTTATAGCAGCTCTAAGGATAGCTGCAGAAGGGGAAACAATTAGGTTAAGAAAAGATAAAGGAGGGTCAGTCACGTTGGGGCACACCTTAATCCCAGCAGAGTCAAGCAGATCTCTGTGACTTCTAGGCCAGCCAGGGAATATAGTGAGACTCTTGTCTCAGAACAATTGTTGTTTTGGGAGGGGGGTTATGGATAAGTAAGATAGCTCAAGGGATAAAGCACCATTACTCCTTCAGAGGACCAGGGTTCAGATACCAGAAGCTATGTGATGGCCCACAACCTTAATTGTAACTCCAGTCCAGGGGATCTGACACCCTTTTCTGACCTCTGCAGGCACCTGGCACAAACCAGTATGCATACATGTAAGGGGCTGTGGGCCCAAAACTATGCGGCTTAAAGCCCACCTTTGTAAGACTTTTAATGACCTGTAAGTTCGCGGCTTAAAGCCAGCTCTATGAGCCTCCTGTAACCTGTAATTAGATACGGTTTGGCCAAGCGGAACTGCTAACTGCTTCTGTTCCGAGAAAGGGTCTGGAGCTTTTCTGTTCGCTGTTCCAAGAAAGACCACTAGATGTTCCGGCTGACAAGAAGAATGTTCCAGTCCCAGCAAATACCTGATGTTCCTTCTATTATTCCCCCCAATTCTATTGTTGCAGGGCTATTTAAGCCCACTCTAAGCCCCAGTAAATCGAGACCTTGACATTGCACAGACGGACTCTTGTCCTTTCTTGCGCCACATGGTCTCCATTTCTCTCTCACCCTCATGACCCATTTAGGTGACAACCCCCTCGAGACCCGCGAATAACCTGGCCTGCTGGACGGGTCAAGTGGTGCCAAACGTGAGGCTCGAGGTACGGTGGTCTCCGGACAGCGCAAAGAGAAGAGGCTAGCCGACCCAAAATGGAGACGCCCTGCATCACTCCTGCACCGGTCCATCTCGAGGTAAGTACTGCTGTCTCATTATAGTCATGGGCAATACAGCCTCTAAGGAGGCCCTCTTTATCAGAGAAGTAAAGAGTAGTCTTAGGGAGAGAGGAATAAGAGTTAAAAAGAAAGATAAAAAGAAGTAAGAATTAAAAAGGAGAAGATAAAAAGAAATAAGAGTTAAAAAGAAAGATTTAGTTTATTTTTTGTTTTATTAATAAAGCTTGTCTATGTTTGATTTTAATGGGACCAGACATAGCTCCCCAGACCTGGGAAAAGGTTGGGAGAGATTTAGGTAAGATGTATGAGTTAAACCCCCCCCAAAAAATGTTCCTGAGGTTATTCTTAATTATTGGGCTCTTCTCAGGGATGTCATTCAGAGCCTTGAGCTCGTTGGTGAGAGGTCTTGCCTCTTGCTGACTGTTAAGGACTTCCTTCAGAAGTCGCGACCATTGTCATGTACAGAAGCCAATGACTGACCTTCCCCTATTCCCTCAGCCTGTGCTCTCACCCTCCCGGGGCTCTGCATACTTGCAAGCCACAGAGGACTCACTGGTCTGCTCCTTGCTGGTAGCATTTCTTAGAGGCGGTCAAGCTTGAGGGCTGCAACTTGCGGCCTAGGGAGATGCTGCCATGGTTGATGGCTAATTAATGTATATAAATGCTATTGATACAGCCAGACAGAAACTGTTTTTGAGACTTATAGAAAGAAAAGGCAACATATTTAAGCTTAGAATTGTTCAAATTTTGGATGCTCATATTTCAATGATTGACTATAAGCTACTATGTTAAAAATTTCAATTAGGATTTTTCTTTTCTACAAGCTGATCATAACCTAGGCAAAAGGAGAAATGTGAGACGTATGCAAGTTATGAATGAACGGTGTGGCCACACCTGGATGCGGGATGTGATTGTGAATTTATGAATTCGGATGAATGGAAATGTCTAAATTGCCTTGGATATGATTAGAGATATTTACATTGCCTTGGATATTGTTTAAAAATATCAAAATCACTTTAATAGAGTGAAAAGAGCATCCAGTTAATGCGTCAATGTCTTAACAGGAAAAATTATGATTTGAGCCCTAGGAGATAGTCAATTAAAAAGTTAGCAAAAGTTTATAGCATTAGCTTAGAGATATGAGGAATCTATGACACTATAAAATTTGGCAGATGAGAGATGTAGGTCTTACTAAAATTTTATGGTTAAAAAGGACATCTAGAAAATAAGGGTTGATACATGATTTTGAGAAGGATTTATGAGAAGCCTCAAAAAAGAGCCAGCCTGTTAGATTCACAGCTTGGCAGGTCAGCTAACATGCAAATGAGGTCTTATCAGCTTGTCAGCCTCAAAGATTAGATTAGAAAAGGCTACTCAAAAACTCTAAATAAATCTAGAGAACTGTTAAAGACATATGTTATATTCTAAAGAAATTGGGGCTTAATAGATAACAATTAGAAAAGATAATTTAAAAATCTTTTAAATGAGTTTTTTAGAAATTGTTATAAAATATTCATTGGTTAAGTATTTTTTTGGAACATCTAATGATGATTTAAATCCTTTAAGTAATATTCTATAAGGAGATAATGTTCCAGATAAACCTAAACAACTAACTAGAAAGGTAGACAAGTTCATATCTCTCACTCCCTGATTGGGACGCTGGAGAGACAACAATTCCATGATTACTCTATGCTGCCCTAAAAGAGGAGTGCTGTTTCTATGTAAACCATTCTGGAGTTATTAGGGACTCCATGGCCAAGCTCAGAGAAAGACTCAACCATCGGTGAAGGAAACGGGAGTTCCAACAAGGCTGGTTTAAAGGAATCTCCACCCTCTTAGGACCCCTACTTATTCTTTTACTGCTGCTTACTTTTGGGCTATATATTTTTAATCACCTACTCCGATTTATTAAAGAATGCTTATCCATAACCCAACCCTAGTTCTAAATCAGCAATATCAGGCTCTCAGGCAATAAGCAGGACCATGGGTTTTAGGATTAAAACCTCACAAAAAAAGATGGGGGAATGAAATATTTTAGTTTGCTGAGAGAAAAAGTTTTAAAAGATTTTAGTTCACAGAGAGAAAAAGTTTCCCACAGGCCTTGGCCCATTACAAGGGGGTTGGCCCCAACCCCGGGCACATCCTATGGTTTAGACTGGGGCAAACGCCAAGACAATCCTCTTTGGGTCACACCTGGCTGGCCAACAAACAATCAAGGACTTCCCAGGGTACATTCTATGGTTTTTCCTTTGTAGAAAAGCAAGTCACACCTGGGTGACCACTCTAACATGAGATCATACTTTATAATCAATCACTTCATGTTCCTTGCCTGTATGCTGATCTGTGGTTTTTTCCTATATAAGGAGCCTGTAACCCTTGCTGGGGTGTGCAGCTTCCCCAATATTGCTGACACCCGAATGCGCATTCGTTCAATGTTTTAGAAAGTATTTTAGAAGAGAACCAAGTATGATACATGTCTCCTACTCTAAGCAACAGTTTAATTGATGGTTTCAGAACAATGATTTATGGATGATTGTCTTTGCTCAGTTTTCAGGAAGAATTAATAATCAGTTTCTAGCTCATAAACTGTTACAATTTGCACTAATGCATCTTTTGTATTTCCAAAATTATAAAAAGCAGTCCTATAAAAATATGCTATGTTAATTTTTACCAATGGTTCTATTGGGAGAGTCACTTACATAGGTTATTAATAAAAAGAAATAGATAGAGCAGACAGCTCTGGTTTCAGCTCAAATAATTAAACTGCAAGCTGTTATAATGATCTTTTAAATCCTGGTAAATAATTCATTTAATTTATATACTGACAGTCACTATGTCTTCAAGGATCTTATGGCAATTCCATACATAGGATCCAATATTAGATTAATTTGAGCAATTTCAAAATGTTATCCACCTAAGAGAATTATCATGTTTATGGGTCACAATGGGAACCTATTAAATAGGCCTTTCACTGATTACTGGCCAAATGGAATGAATTAACTGATTAACAAAATCAGTTGATTTGCCTCAAATAGAAAAAGCTTGACAGGCTTGTAACTTTCTTCATCATGATAGCAAGTCTAAGAAAGAAATTTGGCTTAACCAGAGAGACTGCTGGTCAAATCATCAAACAATGTAAAATAGGTCCACAATATGGCTATGGCTAATTTAAGGATGAATCCTCATTGCCTGCTCCCCAACCATTTATGGCGAATAGATGTGACTCACATTACAGAGTTTGGCAAGTTAAAAATGTGCCACTCCACAAACAGGAGAAGCCACCAGGCATGTTATAAGTCACTGTTTAAGATGTTTTGCTTACATGGGAGTGCCAAAAGTTATAAAAACAGATAATGGGTCTGGATATACTAACAAAGCTTTCCAGCAATTTTGTGCTTAATTCCTGAGACCGGTGCTACCGGGACAGCCCTTGTGGCCTAGTCCCGCCCAGCATGTGTGGACCTGCCTGCCGAGCCTGTAGCAGCAGCTGGGATGGCTGGGCCTTTGGGGACTCAGCATGCCGGTGACTTGGGGGAGTGAAACGCCTGCCTCCGTGCTTCTGTAGCAGTGGCCAGACATGAGGCTAGCCCACAAGCCAGGCAGTGGTGGGGCATGCCTTAATCAGCCGAGGATAGCCTCTGGCATCCATCAATGGCTCAAAATTATACTCAAGCCTTATGGAAAGATCCTCTAACTTACAAATGGCACAGACCAGATCCAGTCCTCATTTGGGGAAAAGGACATGCATGGAATTTTGATACTCAGGCCAATGATGCTAGATGGTTGCCTAAATGCCTTTTAAAACTAAATAATCCACCCAGGGGAAGCCCCTGAGAAACCTTTTAATTCTGCTTAATTCTAGATAAAAGATGCTCTCTTTTTGGCTTCTTATGTTTCCCACCTTCAATTGCCATTGCCGCTGGAAGCCCTTATCAGATCTACAACTACACCTGGATGATCCTCAACCAAGCCAGTGATGCTGCCAATGCTTCCACAACTATTACGACCAGCCCCCTCCTATTCCCCCTTGATAGTTGATTTATGTGCTTTAGCCCTAGGGGCCTTTCCAGACTAGGGAACCCCTGACCATTTTTACCTTATTCTCTCCTTAATTAACCCTACTGTTCAGGCCCTTCATCAAGCCAACCACTCCCTTATAGAGGACTGTTGGGTCTGTTATTCTTCCACCCCGCCCCTTTATCAGGGAATTGCAGGCACTTACTAATTCCTACCTTGCCTGTTCTACTAGATTAACTACTTAAATTGTCACCTCTAACTCTTCAAAAACTAACCAGATTCATTAAATCTCAGATTGATGCCATCCTCGAAAAACTGGTTTTGGTCCTCTACCATCTCCTAGAGGCATTAGATTCTGAGCTGCCTGACGATTATAAAAACCCCCACAGTCCTAAAGGACTGGAATTCTCCGGCCTTAAATCCATGGTAAATGCTTCTGCCTTAGCCTTACAGTCCCTTAATAATTCTCGCTATCAGGAATGCTGGATTTGCTTTTCCCCTCGGCCGCCCTTCTATGAGGACATGCTAACTTTCAAAAATCTTCTCTTCACTAATGAGACTTCCTCACTAAGATGGCATTCCGTGAATCATGAGGGCTTGACCTTAAGTCAGGTCTCAGGCAAAGGCCTCTGTATTAGAGGACCGGAACTCCATTTCCCAGAACCCTTACAGCCAATGTGCAGCCAAACTATCATTATTAGCCAGTCATCTACATATGTAGCTGCACCTGATGGAACTTATTTTGCTTGCTCTCAGGGACTCACCACCTTTTTTCCATCTTTCAGTTTCTACTTTGCTACCATCTCTCCTGGGACCTCTTATAGGACTATTGCTGCTGATTTCTTTTGGCCCGTGAGCTCTCCAAAAAATGACTCGCTTTATAAAAAGTCAGATAGATTCACTTCTCCCTAAAGATTTTGTCTCCGTACAGTATCACCGGATCCAGAACCCAGGTGATGAGCAGCGTGACGAGCAGAGCGAACCAGGCAACCCCTTGGGCCATCAAGAGAGGCTTAATTTTTCTAAACTGTTAAAGGTCTAGTCACAGGCTTTAGAGCCATACTTGCCATCCCTAGGCATGCAACACTGGTAGCCCCGGGTACAAATGACCGCCTCAACGACGGGCAACTTCCTTCCCTCTTTGACAAAACCTAAGACACGGGACCCCTGGATGGCGGTTTTTTATCACCCAAAGACGGGTAAAGTCAGTGAGGTGGCAAGGTCGAACTAACCTAAGACAGAGACAGTCTTGAACAAAGACCCCCTAAGAATGCTACCTGTGGCCTAGTCCTCACCTCCCTCCTTTGTAAAGTAAAAAATAAGGGGGAGATGTAAGGGGCCGTGGGCCCAAAACTATGCGGCTTAAAGCCCACCTTTGTAAGACTTTTAATGACCTGTAATTTTGCAGCTTAAAGCCAGCTCTATGAGCCTCCTGTAACCTGTAATTAGATACGGTTTGCCTAAGCGGAACTGCTAACTGCTTCTGTTCCGAGAAAGGGTCTGGAGCTTTTCTGTTCGCTGTTCCAAGAAAGACCACTAGATGTTCCCGGCTGACAAGAAGAATGTTCCAGTCCCAGCAAATACCTGATGTTCCTTCTATTATTCCTCCCAATTCTATTGTTGCAGGGCTATTTAAGCCCACTCTAAGCCCCAGTAAATCAAGACCTTGACATTGCACAGACGGACTCTTGTCCTTTCTTGCGCCACATGGTCTCCATTTCCCTCTCGCCCTCATGACCCCTTTAGGTGACAACCCCCTCGAGATCCGAGAATAACCTGGCCTGCTGGATGGGTCACATACATACATGTAGACAAAGAATACACATAAAATAAATAAACCTAAAATATTTTTGGATTATGTGTGTACGTAAGGGGAGTGGGTAATGCATGTGTGAGAGCTGGTGCCCGAGGGAGCATTGCCCTGGAGCTAGAGTTACAGTAGGTGACTGCTGTGTTCTCTGGAAACCAAACTATGGTCTTGTAGTAGAGTAGTAAAGAAATCAACCCGACATCAGAGGGAGCCAATGTCCTTAACCGTGGCCCTATTATTAGGAGGAGTAACAATGGGGGCTATAGCAGCTGACATAGGGACCAGTACAGTTGCCTTACAGGGACAGATATCCAGGTCCTAGAGAAGTCAATCAGTGCACTCGAGAAATCCTTAACATCACTCGCTGAGGTAGTCCTGCAGAACAGACGAATAATTAGAGACAGCATGGCTAAGCTTAGAGAAAGACCTAACCAGACCTAATCAGAGACCTCTGAATGAAAGATTCCTTTCAGTTACAAGAGAAATGGGGGAATGAAAGACCCGCTCGGATTGCTTCTGCCCCTCTGTCTTCCCCGCCTGTGCCGGTCTGGATGTTCTCTCTGGAGCAGGCGGGAGGAGCAGTTAACCGAGGGCAGTGCAGCGGGGACTGAGCAGAGCAGGGCCAGGGTTCAGCCAGGGGCTGGAGAGTGCAGCGCGGGCGGCGCCTGGAAGGGGAACTTGAGCTGGGAGAGCAGCGGTGCTGCTTGTCCAGGAGCTGCGAGCGGGGAGCCGCCTCCAAGGCCAAGGACATGGGGGCGGCGGAGGTGCCGGGGCCTCCCAAGCCTGCAACCCGGCAGGGCTCGCGCCCCCGGCCCTCCCCCGCCTGGCACCAAGCCTCGGGGCTGGGGCCGAGCAAGGAGCACCAGGTGGGCCGGCACGAGAGTGAACACCAAGTGAGCCGGCCTGGGCCCTGCCCCCGCGCCCCCGCCCGATGAGGAACACTCCGTCCCAAGGTCTCCGCCCCTAAGGTCAGCCATCTGGACGCGGAGGGGGGGAATTGAGTCTATTGTACCAAACACCAGACCTTGAGAATATGCTGGTCTGGAATGGCTCTGTGTCTCATTTGAACCATCCAATAGAAATGATTCTGTATTTCGCCTCATTTGAAAGACTCTGTATTTCACCTCATTTGAATGACTCTATACTTTCCTCATTTGAATAACCCTGTATAGCGCCTCATTTACATTGACCAATGGGAATAGCTCTGTACAATGCCTCATTAGAATTATCCAATAGAATCCCTGCTTCTAGCTAGCGCCTTTTTCCCTATATAAGGACCCCTTTCCCTTGGCTCTGCACGCTTAGCCACACAGAAGCTAAGTCGCCCCGGGTACCCGCATCTCCAATAAAGCCTCTTGCTAATTGCATCCAAGTTCGTGGTCTCCCTGATACCTGGGTGCGGGTCTCCTCCTATGAAAGTACCACATCGGGGGGTCTTTCAAAGGCAAAACCCTCTAAAATAGATCGCTTGGTGCCTGACAGCACTGGCTGCTCTTCCAGAGATCCTGATTTCAATTCCTAGCATCCACATGGTGGCTCACAACCATTTGTAACAGGATCTGATGCCCTATTTTGTCATGAAGGCATACATGTAAATAGAGCACTCATATGCATAAATAAATCTTTGAAAATAAAATAAAGATTTGCTATTTTAATTATCCGTGTGTCTGTGTATGTCCGGAGACCAGAAGAGAACACTGGACCCTCCCACCACAGCTGCAGCTGTGAGTCACCATAAGTGGTGCTCTTAACTAACTGCTCGGCCCCGTTTCACAAGATATTTAAGAGTTACATAATTTATAAACCATTAGCAGACAAGAATGAAATACCAAAATGCACTCCCAGTCTGGTCTACAGGGAAAAGAATCTTTGTACTGGAAAACCTCAATAGTTATCTCAGGATGCAGTTTGCCTCTTTTGATCTGAGACTTGGCCTAACTGATGTAGGAACACGAAAACAGGCCTGATAAATTAATTTGTTATATTGTACAAGACTTTTTTCTTTTTTCTTTCTTTCTTTTTTTTTTCCCAAGGCAGTGTTTCTCTCTGTAACAGTTCTAACTGTCCTGGAAGTCACTCGGTAGACCAGGATGGCCTCAAACTCACAGAAATCTGTCTGATTCTGCCTCCCGAGATCTGGGATTAAAAAGGCATTTGCCAGCACACCCCACTGTTTATTTCCTATTAGATATGTGTATATGTGTGTGTATGTGTGCTTGCTTAAGTCAGAGGACCACTTGTAGGATATTTTCTCCTCCCACTATGTGGGTCCCATGCCATGCCATAAGGTTTGGTGGCAAGTGCTGAACCATCTCTCTGGCCCAAGATTGTGAATTTCTCTTAAAGATGGTTGTCCCTTCCATATAATTCAAGGATTTTGCTTGGTCATTGAGCATCTGTTTCTCAAACATTCTTGTTAGATACTGGGAATAGCAAACAAAACCAGTTGTGACAGGAATCCAAAGAGGAAAGTGTCAGGGGGCATGGACAACTCTGGAAGGAAAATAACTGTGAACGACTTGTAGTTTTTCGGAGAGATGATAATGGCCCCAAGTAGTAGAACAGTGCAGATGGGCAAGAATAAAGAGACTGGGATTACTGGTAAACACTTGTGTAGCATCACAAGACGCCCCCACCCCCAACCTCCAATCCTCAGCAAAGAAATAAAACAACAAAAGGGGTGGGGAGTCTGGGAAAGGTGAAAAGAAGGAAGCTGGAGTCTTTTTTGTTTGCTTGTTTTTTCGTTTTTTCGAGGCAGAGTTACTCTGGAACTAGCTCTTGTTGGAATTCAGAGATCCGCCTGCCTCTGCCTCCGGAATGCTGGGATTTAAAAGCTTGCCCCACTACCGCCTTGCTGGAAGCTGGAGCCTTAGATTTAGAACTCTTAACTTGAAAGAATTCTGGAGTTAAATACCACATTGGGAAGAAAACACTCAGAAAATGATTGGTAAGCATAATAGATCTGAGTAAATTATCAGTGGGGTTGATGAACACGGGCAACACCAACCATATAGGCTAGTAACATAAACTCAGGTGTAAGACTGCTTGCCTAACGTGTGTGAAGCCCTGGATTCTGTTCCTAAAAACCCCAAAACTGGGTGTAAGGCTACATGCCAATGACATTTTAAAGCCAGCCACGGTCAAATGTAGCTCACACGGTAATAACTGGAGAGATCCGGCTAGACTTTTCTTTTTCAGGAATCAGTCAAAGCTCAAGGCAGGAGAAGGATGACATCTAGTTCTCCGTATCCCGGGAGCCTCTATGTAGAAGTGGTGACCCGTCCCTCGAGTCTAGTCATTCAGGGTTCCGAAGGGGGGCTGCCTGAAAGAGTCATGGGCGAGAGAAAGGAAGGAGACCAAGCGTGCAAAAGAGGGGGCCAGAGTCCATCTGTGCAATTGTCAAGGTCTCGATTTATTGGGGCTCAGTGTGGGCTTATATAGCCCTGCACCAAGGAAACTGGGTAAGCGGGGGAATAACAGGAAGGAACATCTGGTGTATGCTGGGGCCGGAGCATTCTTCTTATCAGCCGGAACATCTTGTGGTCTTCCCCGGAACAGTGAAAGCCCCAGGCCCATTTTCTCGGAACAGAAGCAGTTAGCAGTTCCGTTTGGCCAAACCGTCTAAGTACAGGTTCTATGAGGCTCACAAGAGCTGGCTTTAAGCCGCAAACTCAAAGGTCATAAAAAGGACTTACAAAGATGGGCTTTAAAACCCATAGTTTAGGACCCATGGCCCTTAAAAAAGTGGGTGCATCAGCAAGGGGAGTAAAGGGACCTTGGCCCTGTTGCTCTAGTACTGAGGTTTTCTCGGGAGGCTAGCAGGCCTAGGCGTCAGCAGAGCCAAACCAGACCCGCCCTCGACTATCCCAGAGCCCAGCAAAGCTGGCAGGGCGCGAAGCCTTCATCTGTGGCAAGACTCGGGCGGAGGCACAAAGGCCGGGAGGGACAAGATGCTGTTCCATCCCTCGGCCACGACTCACTGCAGAAGACGAACATAAAACTCCTCGGCCGCGTGGTTCATACGCGCACACATCCCACATGGGCGTCCTATTCCGGAGCAGCTAAAACTGAACAATTCATTAGACTTGAGTGCCTTGTGTAGCTCAATGAGCCATAAAGTTGTATTCCCCTGTCGATTGAATCCAGACTGATTCTTCCTTGCCTTTGAAGGTATTACTCTGCTCCATGTGAGCAAACTGAACATTTTGAAACTTGCTCCTGGTGGACATGTGGGACGTTTCTGCATCTGGACCGAGGGTGCCTTCCGAAAGTTAGATGTGTTGTATGGGACTTGGCGTAAGGCTGCTTCCCTGAAAAGTAATTACAAGTGAGTGAGTTTCCTATATTTATTGTGCATGGATGCCTAGAGTGTATATTTATATTCACACTTGATTTAGGTATATATTCCTAAATTACGCATTGGATTTCTACATTTCCCATTTTTGAGGGTGTAAAAACTCTTATGTACCTGGAGAGTTAACACATTGGAAATGCAGTTCTAATGATTTACCTTCAGTTAGAAGATTAAATTTTGGACTTACTGACTTTTTTTCCAAGCCTTCCCATGCACAAGATGATGAACACAGACCTAAGCAGGATCTTAAAAAGCCCAGAGATCCAAAGAGCCCTCCGAGCACCACGGTAAGGTTTTGATACTTAAAGCTCTTGCTATAGCCTGCTACTTTGACTTTTAAAGGTGTATGGGTTGATTGATGAGTGTGCTCCCTCTTTATAGCAAGAAGATTCATCGTAGACTCTTGAAAAAGAACCCACTGAAAAACCTGAGAATAATGTTGAAGCTCAACCAGTATGCAAAGACTATGAGGAGGAATACCATTCTTCGCAGGCCAGAAATGTAAGCCATAATTTGCTGTGTCAAGCATTGTTGGTCTTTTGACCCACACCCGGGTTCTCACTCCTTAGCTGACTGTCCTGGGCATCACTATGTAGACCAGGCAGCTGTTAAACTGACAGATTCTTCCTCTCTCTCAAGGACTGGTATATAAAGTTGAGCATTTAATTCTTAATTTCCTACTTGTCTATGTTGCAGCACAAACTGCGGGTGAAGAAACTAGAAGCAGCAGCAGCAGCAGCAGTGCTAGCAGCAAAACTAGAGAAAGGGGCAGCAGACCAGAAGTCAGTAGAAGAGTAAGAAAGTAAAGCAGCCTGTGGATGTCAAGAAGCTGAAGAAGCCTGCAGGGAAAAAGGCTGCAACTACCAAGAAACCAGCAGCTGGGAAGAAAGCAGCAGGGAAGAAACCTACCACAGAGGAAAAAGTAGATTGTTATCTAAAAGATCTTTAGAGAATAAGAAGTTTTGATATACACACACCTGTAATCCCAGGCTATGATAGTCTCTAGCAAGAATGACGTTCATCCACTGAAGCCAGCCAGGACTATAGCCAAAGCAAAACACAATGCAAAGTCTTAGCATGGCTTAATCTCTAGAGCATTGTGCTAAGTGAAATAAACTAGTCATTCTACTCCATCTTTTTCCTGAAAAAGGCAAACACTATACAAATTGAAATAGTTTTAGTCATTACTAGGGACAATCGTATGGGAAGTGATTGGGGGATGCAGAGGCAGGATGTCAGGCCAGTGTGATGGTCTACATGGCAAGTTCTGGGACAGCCAGGACTACATAAAAGAGACCCTGTCTCAAAAAAGGAAAAATGCCATGCAGTGGTGGTGCACTCATATAATCCCAGCACTCAGGAGGCAGAGACAGGTAGGTCTCTGTGAGTTCAGGTCAGCCTGGTCTTACCCTGCCTGGGGAGTGGAGGGGGGATGGCAGGAAGAGGGAGAAGGGATTGACATCTAAAGCCAGCTTGTTCCTAATTTGAACTAATTTAAAAAAAAGTCATCTTTATGACTGGCTATTTCTACTGACTTCAATTTAAAGGTTCAGCCAGCAATAATTTGATAATTTACAAAGACCACAGACAGGTGGCAACAGGAACAAGTCCCAGAAGATGGATTTCCCTAAATTATTTCAATACAACAGGAAGTGACCAAGCCTCTGACCAGATAACGGAAGCAAAAGGAAAGCAGAACACCATGTTCAGAGAAGAGCAACTTGTGAATACATCAGTGTCTTCAGTCTAGTACAAGGGGAAACCTCAAAGCTAGGCATCTAGTTTTCTCTAAGAGGGGCAATGAAGCAAGATGTATTTGAGTTTCTATAAATTAACCATCTTTCTCCTAAGCTCTATGACAAGGCATAATTTAGCCAGAATAGAGTTGCAGTGGGGGGAGGGGTGCTGGGGTGGTGGAGACACTACTGATCATAGCAGATCAAGGGTGTGACCACACCAAACAAAGCATGTGACCACACCTAGCTAGTTGCAGCTCTAGAGCTGACTGGACCAGTCCACTTGAGAGTTATCTCCAAGTCTTCTAATTATGGATGATTTGCAGGAGTCAAAGAGACCCCCATTTTTGGCTGTCTCAAAATAGGCCCAGCACTTAAGTTGCTTTAACTAGATTGGGGGCACTATTGTGTGCAGAACTAGGCTATGTTAAGACTAGACTAGCCTCAAACTCTACATCTTGCCTTCTGTGCCTCCCAAGTTCTGGTATATTAAAAGGAATTTTCCAACACACCCAGTCTTGGATTCTATTTTTATGGCGGAATAGGACACTGAAACGAATACTGCTTTATTTCTCTGAACACTAATGCTTGATCCTTCCTTACAGGTCCAAACAGGCAGTTTCTGGCTCCCATTGCTGGCATGTACAGAGGAAACCATGTGACATCGGATACAATGCTGATTTTTGAGATCCTGAGGAAGAGGGCTAGATGTGCTCGAGAATTAACTTGTAATATATGAAGAACCTGGCCTTTAAGAGAGCCTCTTGGAGCCAAGATGACTTAAACAGGTTCCAATGGAGTTTAGAGGTTCAAATAAGGTTGGCATCTAGGTTCATTCATTGATAACTATTCATACCACCTTGCCAGCTTCATCTCTAGGTAGCACTTCCCACTGCTCGGCAAGTGCATGGGGGATTGCTTACCAACTACACTCACCAAGTTTTGATTTGTCTTGCATTAATTAACAGTGAACTCAAATAACAGATTCTGCTCTAGGACTTGAGACTCTTGCGACAGGATGTCAGGCCTAATTAGGTTCCTCAAAGTTGGCAAGACTCCTCCCAGGCTACAATGCTAGGCCTGTGGCTATTAAGTCTTGACAGTGGTATTCATGTTCCAGTATCAGAATCCAGAAGAGATGCCAAGAGGATTCTAACATGTTCTCTCATGTTTTTGTCTTTTTCCCAGTGACAATTTGGTAAAGCCTAAATGACATTGGCAGTGGTCAGACTACCTCTTCGCCTACCTCACTAATTCTTAAGGCTGTGAACTCCACACTGGTTGTAAATACTTAGACCACCTTTGTCGTGAGAGCAGCTCACCAAACCCACCCAAGATTAGGTGGAGGTAGGGGGTAAATCAGTTGCTCTTAGAAGAACCCCAAACCAAAACCTTGGTTCAAAAGGCCTTTGGGCAATATTTTTGGTAGTTGGAACTATTGTATCACATACTTCAGGAGCTTGGCCACATTAAGCCCAGCCTGTAGAGGTGTACAGGTGAAAAAGCCACTATGGTCAGAGCACCTGGATTCTGACCATCCAACTCCCAAATGGAGAGTCATCACTCCAGTTCCTTCACTGGCTTGCACCTCTGCACTCGCACAGATCAATGGAGACAAGTTTCAGAGACCTTGGGCCATGGACCACAAGTCTCTATCTTGAGCCTTCAACAACTTCTGTCTAAGTTTAAAATAGAAAATTTGCTGAACCAAGTTCAGTTTTGGTAGGAGTTCTGAGAATCTGGTCAATTCTCAAGGGCTGGAGGTTGCAGCATTCTTCAAATAGCACACGTTCTCCAAGAGCTTTCTTGAGTTGCTTCTGCTGTTCAGACAGATCGGGGCTTCCGAAGCCCTGAACTTACAAGATGAGTTTAAACACAGAATCCCCAGCTTCCATACACACTGAAGGACTTCAAGAGAGATGCCTGAACAGCTGAGACCTTGTCAGTGGCCCAAAGCCCTGTTCTGGCATTACTAGAACATATGAAGATCTAATAACCCAAACATTAAAGATTATGTGACCACATTATGTATACACGCAAAGAGATCCTGAAGTAGCTTTTAAACTTTTTCTGCAGAAAATTGTAAACTCAAATGCTGAAAGACTTCAAAAGTTGAGGTTCCACATACTGATATAATCAGCCCTGGAATATGTTCAATAAGACCTATTAAAAGACCCTAGAAACATTCAGGCTCCTCCACTCACCAAGACCCCGAGACTGCTTATATCTGCTTTTAGTAAGCAGGTCCTGAGCTCCTAAGTACTTCCTCCTCTCAGTACTCAAGAGCTAGCCAAAGACCTGTCTGAGAAATGGCAGATGCGGTCAAAGATATCAGAGATTACCAGAAGCATGTTTGAAAAAAAATAGATTCAAGGAAGTACACTCCAATCTCCAAGGTTCCAAGAAGCTCCAACTTCAAGCACAAAGGAAGCAACAGGGAAATGAGGTCCTCTCCAAAATGTTCTAAAAATCAGAACACAATTTCTCATGGATACAAGCCATCAATTGTCCCAGAATTCATGGTCTGTGCATTTGCCCTACCTAGGGAAACTGTCAAGACACTGGCAGCTGTTTCAGAGCCAGGAGAAGTTCCAGTTGACCAGAATCTGTCACCCGAGGAATGCACTGCATAGAGGAAGCTTGATTAATTCAAAATCATGGCCATTAAAGGAGACACCAAATCACGCTTAGATAACATGTCTGAAGAAGCCTCACAGACAAAGGCATCACAAGAGATTGGAGATAGCAGAGGGCAGACTGAGGATCCTCAGAGTCAATTGTCATTGATCACAAGGACCAAGAGAATACAAAAGGTGGAGAGGCAGGTGAAGGACATGCTCCTAGACACTCCAGCAGTGGACAAGATGACAACCACATGTCAGTGTGACTTTTGATCATCTCTCCAGAGAACTCAACATTCAGCATATGAACAAAGCTCAGCTAGAACTCAAAATGCTGCATCAGGAAACATGCCTGGAGGAGGTCACTTTCACTTCCTATTTTAATGGTTTTTATTCATGCTCCATCTCTTTCCCCCAAGTACAAAAGGGCACAGGTAAGGATGGATGAATTTGGGTGGTGTTTTTCATACCAGTTCCATATCCATAGCTTGGAAAGAATAGATCTTAAGGCATATGGATTGCCTCATTTCCAAAGTTGATCTGAATTCCATATAATGAAGGCCTTAAGAGCAATAAACATATTGGATTGGAAGCAAAGACTACCCAGTTGTTGTTTCCTACTTTCCAAGAAGTAGGAGGGGATTCCTTAAGTCAGACTTTTTATTCTCTGGGTTATTTTCCCTTAAGAAATTGAACTGCTTCCAAGCTAGGTGTCATAGGATACTTGACAAGATCCTACTGTCTCCACTCCCTAAGAAAGTCACTTGACCATCCCATGTGTGTAGTGTTTTTACTCTTTTGACTCTTTGACTCTTTTGGGGGCCACCATCCAGCTCCCAAATACAAACAGGCTTATTTTCTTTCTTATGAATGCCTGGAAGTATGAGACTCTAGGCCCCATCCACACTCCTACAGCTGGCAGTGCAAAGTCTGATAAGGAATGAAAGCTTGGCCATCTCTACTTGCCAATGGTATTCTGCCCCACACCACCCACTCTCTGTGGAAGTAAACTCCCAGAAGAGAGAAGAATGATTTAGGTCCTGCCAGCTGACTGGTTCTACCCTGTCCTTCCTGTTGAGTTGCTGATGAACAACCCCAACTTGGGAAGACATACCTGGCTATACTGGATGGAACAGACACATGGCTGTGAAGGAGTTTTTTTCTTGAATGGTTGGTTGAGGAATATGCACCTCAATATGGAGGAATATGGAGACAGCTCAGCAGAAACTTTGCCAGAGAAGCAAAGAGCAAAGTTCTTTCTAGATCCATACTGAGGCAGCATTTGAAGGTTGTCACTGAATTACACCCCCCCAACACACACACCCGGGATGAACACCAGAACACAGTTGCTAGAGTGGACAGAGAAGAGAAGGGGTTCCCCACATGAACCTGTGCTGTGTGAGGCTGAGGATTGGGACTGGGCCATTAGCAGTCTACAGCGTCAGGGAGGTCTTAAGATTTTACAGCCAGAGATCAAGGAGCTGCAAGTGAATACAGTGTGGAATCTCAACAATGACAAATTTTGTACCTTGCATCGGCAAGACGAGTAATCTTCACAAAATCATGCTACTACAACATCTTGCCAAAGATGATGTCTATTCCTGGAAAACCACATGAAACAGTTGCTTAGGTCCCTGAACGATGCCCCCTTGGAGTCCCTGTCCATCTCTCTGCAAGTTCTCAGAGTTGGATATCTTTGCCTAGTAGAGTCACTGTCAGCTTAAACATCTGCTCTTGAGGTGTCATTTTAAGTGGTTTGCATTCCATGCCTCTCAAATTTCTTAAGAGTGTTGGACACTCCACAGCCCTGAAATTAAAAGATTGTAGATGGAGGACTCTGACCTCGGGGTCTCCCTGCCCTGAGCCAGCATCAGTCTCTATGATAATGACCTCTCCACTGAGGTCCTGAAAGAACTTCTGCACCTCACTGCCAACCTAAGCCAACTGACCACGAGATATGCCCCATTCCTAAGGTCTAGAATCACTCTGGTTATAACAATGTAGAGGATTTCCTGATATTGTGCTAAGCTGAAGAACACAATCACTACAAGGCAGTTCAAGGCACTCTACTTTGGTAACAATGCCTGCCATGGCTGTGGTAAGCATTGTGTCTATGAACTGGAGACCATACTTTGATTGCTTACTGTATATGTCTCTGCATCCATTCCTTAGTATGCAGTAGGGACAGGCCCGTCATCCACAGGACCCCAGAACACATGGTTTTTGGACATTGCTCAGTGTGACCGAACAGCTGGAAGCTAGGGGTCCAGACAGCAACTTCGCTTCAATGACTCCTTTCCTTTTTAGTTACATGAAAACAATTTTACGTACTAATCCCAGTTCCATCTCCCTCCTGTTTCCCACTCCTCCCCCCATATCCCCATCCCACCCCACATCCACTGCTCAGAGAGGGTGAGGCCTCCCAGGGGGGATCAAAGTCTCATTTGAGGCAGGACTTGGCCTTTCCCCCCTGTATCTAGGCTGAGCAAGGTTTCCCCTCCATAGGGAATGGCTCCAAAAAGCCAATTCATGTAATAGGCATAAAATACTGGTCCTACTCCCAGCAGCCCCGTAGACTGCCCAAGCTCCCCAACTGACACCCATGTTCAGGGGCCTAGTTTGGTCTTATGCAGGTTCCCCACCTGTCAGTGACTCATTCAAGAGGAAAAATTTTAACTTAGGTCTAGGACAATAGCTTAGTATTGAGGCCTTGGGTTTAATCTCCAGAAAATTGAACCAGAACCAGAAAACATAAGTTATGGCAATGTGAGTCAACTTCTCCATGGACTCAAAAGTCACATGTCCTTGGCCACACTGCATCTCCAAGGTTCATCTTTTAAACATGGCCCCCCAAAGGAGCCACATTCCCAAAGACCTATAGCTCAGAATCTAAAGGCATAAGTTTTCTAGTTCACAAGCTCATGGAAAACACACACACACACACACACACACACACACACACACACACACACACACACAAAATAAATAAAATAAAATAAAATAAAATAAATAAATAAAATAAAACTTTGTAGAGTTGTGTGGACTTCTGAGGCTTTCCTTGATTCACAAGGCAGAAGAGGTCATCCTGCTAGGAAGAGTATTGGCCTACAAAGAAGTCCAGTCCAGTCAGCTCCTCAGCAGACTTTAAGCCTCTGGAATCAAGTGCTAGCTTGCTATTGATCCAAGGAACAAAGAGCTGGGAGTTTGCTTAGGTCTCTCTGGAAACTAGAGGGAGGACTGTTGTGTGATACACAGTTCTCCCAAATCCTTCTGTGGAAAAACCTATCTAAGTCATAAGGAAGGTGAAGACTTCCTCCGTTTTCTCCTCTTCATTGTTTCCCATTCTGAAACACAGACACTATAGGGCTGCTAGGCTGTGCGTGCCAAACATTGGCTGCCGACAGCTTTGTGTTCTTTCGAGAACCTGAGCCTGAAGGCTGGCAATGTAGGGGTCCAAGAATAGTGCATGAAATTGGGCGTGTCAATGAAGGATGCCACACAATTGGACCAAGTGACATGCTTGAAAGACAGCTAAATATCAATAGGAAGGGGCCTAGACTAATATCCCATTTGCACTGGTGATAAACTCCCTGGAGCATGTACAACAGAACATGTCCAGCACCTGCACAACTGTGTTCTGAGAGTGTCTATCCAGTCTACCCTTGGCTGTATACCAGTTTTAGAAAAGGGGAGGAATTTTAGGTCTTTTTGAAGGACCAGTGAACATCATGGTGTTAATTCCTATGCTGAAAATTTCCTCAGAAACCGTAAACATTTACTCCCACCATATTGAACCACAGTGACCAAGCAAAGTTAGGAGCAAGTCTGTCGCCAGACTATGTAGTCAGGTCATGTTCTTACAAAAACAGTCACATCATCAGGAAGCCTCACTTCAGAGTCAATAACTATTTTCCATCTATGCGGCCATGGGAATAACTGAAGAGTGACTCCATCTTATGTATTCTTGCGCTCCCAAGGCTACATGAAGCTCTGACAGAAGTGCATAGAATTGGTTGGATACACAGTAGAGCGAGTGGGTTGGGGAACTCAGGTGAGAGTATATTGGCCCTTCGTCCTGTATGGGTCATCATAAGGCCCCATACTGAGGATCTTAGAGTTGGTCGTGGCTGCCATGGTTAAGATGGCAATGACTAAATATGCCAAGAGACAATTCATCCACACACCACTTGGTGAGATCATGGATATGAGGGGCCCACTGTGCATTTCTTCCATGGGGATTATTATTTCAGCACATGAGCTGAACCTAGACTAAAACCTCACATTATACCCAGGCAGCCCTTTCCACCCTCCTCAGATGCACCTGCTCCAATTATGGCAGTTATGCTAGTTATAGGTCTATTTGCCACAATCTAGCATCTGAAGGTATCTGCAGAAGATCAGGTTGCAGGCAAATATGTAGGACATTTTCAAAGTTGGTCAATGGGCGAACCCATCCACCATTGTAGGCAGCCAACCCTCAAGTCCTGACTTGTAAGCCAATAAAGCAGCACCCATCTTCAGCTGGCCTCTTCAGCTCCTGCCTCCAGGTTTCTGCCCCGTTTTGAGTTCCTGGCCTGACTTTCTTTGAACTATGAAGTGGAAGCCAAATAATCCTGTTCTACACAAGTTTTGTCATGGTGCTGCATCACAGCAAAAGTAGCCCTAACTAAGACAGAAGTTGGTCGCAGGATAATGGGGCATTGCTGTGACTGATGTAACCATATTTTGGAGAGGATTGTGTAAGAACTTTGGAACTTTGCCCTAGAAAAGGCATTCATGTTCAAAGCTTGGTGAGCTATTCTGTGGGAGCCTGGATTGCTCTCAACATATCTTCCCAGACAATGGAAGCGTTGTTTATGAATTTCTAGAGGGAAGTTTGAGAGGCACTTATAAGGACCATCTGCTCTTTTAAATTAAAAAACCTGTGCTTTTGGTTAGCTGGGACTAAGGAATCAAGCCATGATCAGCAAGAGACCAAGACCACTGAAGCAAAACCTTGACTTTTATTAGGACAGTTGACATCCATCAGCTGGAACCAATTAGTGGTGATTAGCAAGAGACCTCAATTCAGCTGACATCTTGTAGAAGGCTTTCCTCAGAGTCAGGACAGAAATGGTGTTTCAGAAGCAGTCAAGGTGGTTTCTCTTCACACTGGCAGCCAACTTGGTAGTATAAGTCACCCATGAGATACTTGGCTCTGAAGGTATGAAGGGGGTCAGGCAGAGAAGCTGAGGCTTGGCATTATTAAGAGACCAGGATAAGCCAATTAAAGATACAATCTCAGTAGCAGGTTCAAGCCCATGAGAGAAGGGCTTATGGAGAGTAGAGGCTTAGCACCAGGAAGAGAGCCCAGGAGAGGCTATTAGTGAAAGTGCTGCCCAGTTGCTCAACAGAAACCCCAGCATTTGGGGTTTCTGGAATGACCACCAAGAATAGCAGCAGTGGATTGTGTAATGGTGGAGCGGAGCCTACTCAAGCTTAAGACGACAAGCTGGGTGTGCTGCAGAGGGTGGAGTCAGATAAATGCCCCAAACCCATTGGAGGAGCCCAGAAGATCTTTGAATGGATCCCAGGTATTGGACATTGAGCAATTCAGACTGTTGGGGTTTGGTTTGGATCAGATTGAGACTTCGTTCGAGAGGAAACAACTGGGGCACAAAGTATTAATTTCATTTGTAGAAGCCCATAGTTGAGAGACTAAGGCTTAAGAGATACAAAATTTTGAAATGTTTGAATTTGTAAACTCATTTAAGCATTTTAAATGTTTTATGTTGTGGTGTATGTCCAAGACCACATATTAAATAAGATTGCAGCTTATAGTGATGTGTGCCAAGTCGACAAGTGCTAGTTTTTATGTCATCTTGGCACAAGCTACAGAGGAGGAAGCCTCAATTGAAAAGATTGTCTCCATAGATCTGGCAGGCCTATAGACATTTTCTTAGTGATCAATGGGAGAGGGAACTCAGCCTGTGTGTAGCACCATCCCTGGGCTTGTAGTCCTGGCTTCTGTAAGAAACAGGCTGACCAAGACAAGTAGAACAATCCAGTAAACAACCTCTAACCAGGCTCCTGCCTTATTTGTGTTATAGTCTTTCATAATGAGTGATGTAGAAGCATGAGCCAAATAAAACCCTTTCTTCTAACTTGCTATGATGAAACACTGACCAACTGCAATAGTAACCCAACCCTAGGAAGCTAGAAGTCAAAGTTAGTGCTCAGAAGGTTGTTTACACCAGGAGGTCATACCTGGCTGCTAAATCACCACTGCCAAGGCTTAAAGACTTGGCTGAGGACACAAGGCCTTTACTTCAGCTTAGGATATCAGAACACGACTTCCAGAAGAGCACCTCAAGTTGTATTTGGGTCTCACTACCCCCAACCCACTATCTGTAGTCATTGACATTTGCAGGCAGAAAAAAGTCTCCCAGAATCTGAAGGAGAAGCCCACGTGCCAGGTAGAGTTGCAAAATAGGACAAGGTGATACAGAACACTTCTCACCCAGGAGAAATATCGCACAGGAGGCAGAGGCCAGGTATGTTAGCTTAAAAATGCGGCCATGAAGGAGACAAGACAAAACCACAGAGCTAGATGAAAATGTTCATGGTCTTCAGAGACAAAGGGACACAAGGGATTGGAGAGTAGGAGTCCTTACATGAAGTGTCATTGATCACAGGGATGGAGAGATTATTGCAAAGCATCATGGGAAGTCAGTAAGATGCTCCAGGCTCAAATATGTCACAACCATGTGTCTGAGAGTAGTGTCTCTAGACCATCTTCAAATGGCTGAAAAAAATAGGATCAGAGCTTAGATAGAACCCCAAATGCCAGAGGCCGGGAATGTCCCTGTTGAGAGAGCACTTCCTTTCTAGCTTACTCTCAACTCACTTCTTCCCCACACCCAAGTACAAAAGGACTGAATTGGAATTTGGCATGGTGCTGTGTTGGTCCCTAGAAACTGAAAGAAATGATTCTGAGAGAAAGCATGTGCCTTGTCCAGTTTTTAATGTCAGAAGAATTCCATCTAATGAAGAGTCTCGAACAATGAACTGATGGGATGCTGGATGCCAAAAAATTTAACTGGTCTCCCTAAAGCATTTCCTAGGGTCTTTTTAATGCTAGGGCTCCACCGGACTCAAGTCGGTTCTGTTCCTATCTTGTGCAAGTAAATTGATTAATCTCTACTGGCAAGGAGGTTACTTCAACTAATACATTCTCATCTGGCTTCATGGGAACTTCTGAAGTTTCTCGTATGGTCATCAGACTTCCCTTGAAGGTGCCGAAAGGATCCTGGATCCCACATCTTACTTTTAGACTTGCCACTGTATTTGCACAGTGTATGAAGTGTTTCCACACTGTAGGTGTATTTCAATATAGAAATATAGTGAAACACGAGTCTGTGAAAGGTGCCTAGGAAACAACTGCAAAGTGCATCCTAATATCGATTCCTCCTGGCCTTGCTGGCTGGCCGTCTGCCTGACCAGCACCACCAGGAAGCTCAGCTTTTTTCTCCACGGTTTAAGGAGGATTATCTGGGCTCTGCATGAATGTGTCTACCTGGGTGGGGAGGCACAGTGAGGAAGGGCAGTCAGGGGCCTTTGAACTGGGAGATGTTACCTCAGTGACTGAAGCCACATGTTGGGATCAGCTTAAGGTTCATCTAAACATCTTTCTCAGTGGACTCTGGCTCCTGCTTGTACTGTCTGCACTGGGGAGTCCCTTTGACACCCTCAGTGAGTGTTGAAGCCCAAATCCATGTCAGAATAAACGATACGTCATTTCCTTGGTAAATCCATCCCAGACCTTTCTTTTGCTGATCATGTACTCATACCCATCCCACTTCAGTCCATACACTTGGCTCTGGCTTGGGGAAGTCTGGGCTGGATGGCTCTCTTCTTCTTCTTCTTCTTCTTCTTCTTCTTCTTCTTCTTCTTCTTCTTCTTCTTCTTCTTCTTCTTCTTCTTCTTCTTCTTCTTCTTCTTCTTCTTCCTTCTCCTTCTCCTTCTCCTTCTCCTTCTCCTTCTCCTTCTCCTTCTCTCTTCTTCTTCTTCTTCTTCTTCTTCTTCTTCTTCTTCTTCTTCTTCTTCTTCTTCTTCTTCTTCTTCTTCTTCTTCTTTTAACTAAAAACAAATTGTGTGTATGTGAACGTGGGTTTGTATGTCACAATCTGCATTGGAGGTCAGAGGACAGCTTTTGGGAATCTATTCTGTATACCCCAGACTATCTGGCCTTTGAACTTCTGGGAGAGTCTCATGTTTCTGCCTCTTATCTCACAGTAGGAGTGCTAAGATTACACATATGAGCTATTGCATCCAACCTTTTGTGGGTTCTGAGGATGGAACTCAGGTCATTATGCTTGCATGACAGGTGGTTTTATCCATTGAGCCATCTAACTGGTTCTGGCTCATCACTCCCTAAAATATTAATTAATCATTTGTTTATGTACAGGTGCATGTGGTGACCCACAGTGTGTATATAGGTCAGAAGACAACCTACAGGAATTTGTTCTTTCCTTCCTCCGTATGCTTCCAGGGATGGAACTCAGATGGCCAGGCTTGTCAACAAGCACCTTTATCTGCTGAGCTAAGGCAGCCCTGTCTTCTTTGCCTTCAGTGAATAACACATTCCCTGTTGTGTGTGTCAACTTCCTTCACTATAACAAAATTCATAAAGAGAAAAAGAAGACTGGATAGTCAGAAGGTGGAGGCCGAAGAATTGAGAGGTTGAGGTCAGCTTGGACTACATAATAAGACCTTGTCTCCTCCTCCCACAACAAAAGAGAAAGGGAGAAGGGGGAGAAAGAAGGAGGGATAGAGGAGGGGGGCTCACAATGTTGAGTCTATTGATTGCTGCTGTTGATTTGGGCCTTGATGAGGCAGCACATCATGATGGCAGCACATGCAGAATAAAATTGCTCCTTTCGTTATCAAAAAGCAAAGGAGAAAAGGATGAGAGGTTCTTTTGTGGGTACCTCCCATGATATGGGCTTGTACCTAGGGGCTGCCCCCTATCACTTCCCAGTAGTACACAGGGTGAAGGCTACACTTTTCACACTTGGGCTTTGGGGACTTTTTGGAGTCAACTGAAGCACCAGGGATCTGCACTTGATCTTAGCTAAAAGGCCGAGGAATCGATGCACCTGGGATCTGATTTAGAAGTTGTGCTGATGACTAAAGACTTGAGATGAAGTAAAGATAGTACTGTAGACTCTGGTAGCCAGAGGTCACAACTCTGCTAGTCTCTGTGAGGTCCAACTTTTACTTCATTTTTGGCTTATGTAGTGTTTGTGCTATTAGGCCCAATGCGATTGATTTTGTTTTCATGTCTGTTTATTCCCTTGTGGAATCCAGTGGCATGGGATGTACTTTCTCTACTTGATAGATAGGGAAGCAGTTTTTTGTTGCAAGACTCGTGCATATCATACAGGCCATTGAGAGGGCCTGTAGTTCTCTTTGCTGCTCTTTAGCAGACAGCTCCTTCCTAGCCTCGAGGGGGAAACATTTGGCAAGAATGTATTGGTGTTGACATCTACACTGTTTTGTGGCATGTCCTCAGTGCTGTGCCTGGCTTAACAGGAGGCTCGAGGAAGGCTTGAAAGGCTTGGATGGATTGGCAAGCCTTTTTAGAATGCCCAGCTTCCTGCTTCTCCCTAGCAACCTGCACATGCTGAGCTCATGATGGATATGTGACATTGGTGGCTGAATTTACATGGCACCTGGTGGCTTTTCACACTCCCCCTCACGCCTCTGTGGGGACTAGGATAGGACAGATGGCCACAGACACAGATTCTCAGCTCTGCACCCTCTTTGCAAATCACAATTGAGGGAAAGTTAAGTTTTTGCAACAACACAGTTTTGGTAATTTTATGATTTCATGCTGCTGGTAAGTTGCTTAACACTTTGGATAGATCACACCTCAGCAGTGTTCATTTGGGAACAGCTTAATTTCACTGGATGTAGCTGTGGTTCCCACCCACCAAGCCTCCTACCCCTTAATAAATTGACACTGATAAGGTTTAACTCCCTGAGCCAGGCAATTATTGTGTCCAGAATTATATTAATCATTTTTTCTCATTAACACCTTTGAATTCCTTCTCCCTTGATTGTAGACATCTGCTTTTAAAATGTTAGAGGTGGAAATACTCATAATGGTTTGGCTTCCTTCCCTTGTATGGGTTTGAAGAGATTGAGGCCAGAAAGACTGAGTATTTAGTTGGTATGGGCCTGGTGAAGACCTGAAATGAGATCCAGGGCTCCTGGTTTCTCTGAGAGCAGGGCTCCTGGTTTTAGTTCTGGCCCACTGCCTGCCCTTCACTTCTGTCTTAAGATAGGGAAAGCTCTATGATCTATTTAGTTAAAAGTGAATAAAGGCAGATCTTTGTTCATTATTAGAGGCCCCAGTCCTGAGTGAATTAATTTCCTTCTATTTTCTCTTGATATCTTAAAAGTTTGTTTTGGTGCTTTGTTATTGTTTTAAAATTTTTAATTATTGTTAATTATTATTGACAGAGTCTCACTGTATTCCTGGCAGCTACTTAGCCCAGGCTGGCCTTGAGCTTATTATGCCAATCCTGCTTCAACTCCCTGAGTGTTTAAAACACAGATGTGTGAGCTACCATGCCCAGATCTAGACTTTTTTTCCTCCTGAAACAGGGTTTCTCTGTGTAACAGCCCTAGCTGTTCTGTTACTACCTCTGTAGACCAGGCTGGCCTCAAACTCACAGAGATCCGCCTGCCTCTGCCTCCCGAGTGCTGGTATTAAAGGAGTGTGTCACCATCACCCAGCAAGACTTTTTGATTAAAAAACTTCCTCTTAACATATTTGGTGGGACACAGTTTTATAATCCCATCTCAGGAAGCTGAGGCAGGGGGTTGAGAGTTCCAGAACAGTCTGGGCTTCATAGCAAGACCCTGTAAAACAAAACATTGCCTTAAGTAATTATGTTGCTTAGAATGTTTTTCTCACCTCTTATTCATATTTTCTCATGGTAGGGCCTGAAAGAGTTAATGGTCCTTTCAGAAGAACCAGGCGTCTCCCAGGAAGCAGAGAGGCAGGATGTAGCAAACCAGTGGGTAAATGAAGCCCTTCTCCTTTGGAAGAAAAGGAAGTGGGAGGAGAAGTGAAGAGGAAGAGCTCAGAGGGCAGGCCTTGTCATCTCTGCTCTAAGAATGTGCTTCTTTGAAGCCAAGCAGACCCTGTAAAATTTTGATTCAAAGTGACCAAGGTCCTGAAAATGCAAGTTGTGATGATTTTGGAGTTATCTATTTTACCCACAGCTAGTATCTCTGCTTTGTAATCTCAATCATTGCTTTCTCTCCTCCCTATTGGCCTGTCTTTTAATTGCTTCTGACCATCTACATTTGGAATTTAAGAAGTTAGATGAGGTCCAGCTTCTACAAAATCACCTCTCCAATGCATTTACCTATGTATTCATTCAGAACACACCCCTACCTATTCTCTGTACATGCTCATAGCAGTTCCCATGCCACAGGGCAAGGTTGTCCTTCTGCTTACTGTCTTGTTCCAGATCCGATGCCCAGCTGCTGGCAGAGTTGATCTTTACCTTATTTGCCTTCCTCTTTCATCCTTTGCCTCGGGACTTTGTTACACATTCCTGGCCTACTTTGTTAGGCACATATTGTGTCACTCTGAATTGTCAGCTTGCAGATCTTAGATGGCCCCAATAGTAGATTCAGAATACTGTTGTCCCATGGCAACTTTGGGCAATAACTATACAAATTTAGGCCATACTTGATTGGTTAAGGGCATAGTCTTTTATTAAAAAAAAAGATTTATTTATTATGTATACAGTGTTTATGTCTGCCTGCAGGCCAGAAGAAGGAAGCAGATCTCATTATAGATGGTTGTGAGTCACAATGTGGTTGCTAGGAATTGAACTCAGAACCTCTGGAAGAAAAGTTAGTGCTCTTAACCTCCAAGCCATCTGCAGCCCCTGGGCATAGTCTTTTTTTAAGACTGCTTTTATTAGCGGGGCAGTGGTGGCACACGCCTTTAATCCCAGCACTCAGGAGGCAGAGGCAGGTGGATCTCTGTGAGTTCGAGACCAGCTTGGTCTACAACAGCTGGTTCTAGGACAGCCTCCAAAGCTACAGAGAAACCCTGTTTCGAAAAACAACAACAACAACAACAACAAAAGACTGCTTTTATTTTAGACATTGGCTGGTAGCTCGGGAGTTCCCAAGTAGTGCTACAAATTCAGGGGTCTTATTACCTTCTCAGGGTCCAGAATTTCCTAGAATAATTATAGAATGCTGGAAAGTACTGATTGCTATTCTGGTAATGGTTTTATTACATCAAAAGGATAATAATCAAGATCAGCCAAAAGAAGAGACACAAAGAGTAATGCCTGGGAGAACTGCAAAAAAGTGCAGCTGCTAGTGTCCTCTCCCGGTATCCACAGGGCACGTCCCTCTCTGGTACACTGATGTACAATATGCACAAAATTTTGCTTACCAGGCATTCTCTGCAAGTTTTGCTGATAACTCTTACTTCAAAGCCCAGTTCACTAGTTGCCTGCTTGGCGTTTCTGCTATAGCCAACCCTTCTCCTTTATTATCTCTTCAGTAGACTATCTAGGGACTCACCATGAGTCATCTCAGTATAAATCATTAGGGCATACCATGAAGAACAGACACACCTAATGCTCAAAAATTGCATAGATTTACAGGCTGCCTCCCATAGAGGACAAAGTCCAGCAGGTTGTTCACTATACAACAACCCCCTACCACAAAGCTGTCTCTTCCTCATTTGCCAGAAATCTAGTGTCACTGTTACTCTTCTCTTCCTTTTCTGTCCAGATGTTAACTGACTTCAGTGTGACCCAATCATCTTCATTGTCCTTGGGTACTGTGCTCTTTGCTTTCTGTTTGTCTGTAAGTCTCCTGCTCTGCAAGCTCCATGGTGCTTTCTGTTAGAGCCTTAGCCCCAATTAAAAACTCATCTCACTGTCTTATTTCAGAATTTGCTCTTGTACCAGCACTCTAGAGACTGATGTAGAAGGATTGCCCTGAGTTTGAGGCCAGCATGGGCTACAAAGTAAGTTTCAGCTGGGCAGGGGTGGTGGTGCACACCTTTGAGCAGAGGCAGGCAGATCTAGGCGCATCTCTGAGTTCGAGACCAGTCTGGTCTACAACAGCTAGTACCACGACAGCCTCCAAAGCCACAGAGAAACCCTGTCTCGAAAAAAAAAAAGAAAGAAAGAAAAGAAAAAAGTAAGTTCCATGCCAAGCTAGGTTATAGAGTGAGACTGTATCTCAAACAAAGCAAAATAAAAAATAATTTTGCTGGGTGGTGGTAGTGCCCACCTTAAATCCCAGCACTGGGGAGGCAGAGACAGGCGGATCTCTGAGTTCGAGGCCAGCCTGGTCTACAGAGAAAGTGCCAGAACAACCTCCAAAGCAATACAGAGAAACCCTGCCTCGAAAAACCAAAAAACAAAACAGCAAAAAAATAAACAATTTGCTATTGAAGAGTAAAGTGTATATTATCATCCCATATGTGTAAAACAAAACATACTATAGCCAGGTATGATGGTACACATCTGTAATTCCAGCACTTGGTAGGTACATGGATGCCAGGGTATTAAAGAGTCCAAGATCCTTTCTGTGCTGATAGGCTCCCTAAAACATAGTGAATGTTCTTAGAACTCACTAGACTTTCTGCAGGGAAGGTGGGAAGCCCCACAGTGATACAGTACAGGAACAGCAGGGATTCTCTATGTGTCCAGGGAGAGCGGCATTATGACAGGAAACAGTGTGGCCTTGGCAGGCAGACAAAGCCTACTTTCTGGAAAAAGACTAAAACTACAGAGAAGATTGTGTTGTGGTTGAGTGTGGTGAGCCCAGCTGCAGATGTAAGAGGGTGCTGTCTGTTAAGAGATGCAAGCTGCTTGGACTGAGAGTTAGAAAGGGCCAGTGATCCAGTTCAAAGATGATTTTTGTTATATATACAAAATTATGAGGCTATATTCACTTCATTTGGTTGCAGTTGTTCTTTTGGGGGAAGAAAATAAACTATTACTGTCAACAACAATAAAAGAGTCCAAGGTCTTTTTGCATAAATAGCAAATTTGAGGGCAGCCTGGGCTGTAGGAGACCCTATCTTGAAAATCAAAATCAAACTCAGTAGAAATATACTTAGGAGTTTCTTAGTTATGATTTCTACTTCTGTGATGAAACATCAGGGCCAAAAGCAACTTTGGGGGAAAGTTTATTTTGCTTACTTTCTAGGTGATGAATAGTTCATCACTGAGGGAACTCAGAGCAGGAACCTGCAGGCAAGACCTGATACAAAAACCATGGAGGAGTGCTGCTTACAGGCTTGCTTCTCATAGCTTGCTCAGCTTGCTTTCTTATGGAACTCAGCTCAGGGATGGTACTGCATACAATGGGCCCTCCCAATGTGGATCACTAATTAAGAAAATTCTGTACAGCAGTGGTTTTCAACCTTCCTAAAGCTGTGACACGTTGATATAGTTTCTCAAGTTGTAGTGGCCCCAACCATAAAATTGCTTTTTGCTGCTACTTCATAACTGTGATTTTGTTACTGTTATGAATCATAATGTAAATATCTGTGTTTTTAGATGGTCTTAGGCAAACCCTGTGAAAGAGTTGTTTAGCCCCCAAAGGGGTCACGGCCTACAGACTAAGTAAGAACCACTGCCTTAAAGGACCTTAGGGAGGCAGTTTTACAGTTAAGGTTAACTCTTCTCAGATGACTCTAGCTTATGTCAAACTGACAAAAATCTAGCCAACCCAAGGAGTCTGGAAGAATATATGCTCAACACTTTAATAGTAGTTTTCTGAAGGAAGGTGACACATTACTTTATTCCGGACTGGTTGGATTTTTTTTATGATGGGTACCCATTATTTATATGCCTAGTAAAATTCTAGAAACATACAGTCTCACCTTCCCCAATTCCTTATCATGGTGTGTTGGGTCCTTCATGGTCTAGCTCACCTCCACTCTTAACTCTCTGGATGCATTGTTCTTTGGCTACTTGGGCCATGCAGATGCCCAAAGCCTGAACCATTTTTCACTTCCTGTATCTCTTAGGCCAGGTGGTGGTGGCAGCAGTGCACACCTTTAATCCCAGCACTTGGGAGGTAGAGGCAGGTAGAGATCTCTGTGAGTTCAAGAACAGCCAAGGCTACACAGGGAAACCTTGTCTGAACCCCCTCCCCCCTCCAAAAAAAAACAAGAAAGAAAAAGAAATTACCATTTCTGATCTTCACTTGCCATTCTTCATGGAATTTGGGGTATTGTCTTTATGCCGCCGTAGCCCTCTCTGCCCACCTCACTTTATGCATTTTGAGCCATCTAATGAGATAGAGTTGTTAGTATCCTTTTCCATGTTTGACTGACACCGAAATGCTTTTCCCTGCCTGCCTGCTTACCTGTTATCTCCCTGCCTGTCTCCCTGTCTCTTACACATGCATTGCACACGGATAATTGCATTGGAAGGGCAGGAATCACAGGGTCTTTCTCTGCCCCTTCTCTCCAGTTTTTACACATAGAGCCTGCTGTGCATGCTTCATAAGAAATCTGTTTGGTCCTTGCATTTCTATTGGTATAGATGGATTTTGTTTGTTTGTTTGTTTGTTTTTAAATTTATTATGTACGCAGTATTCTGGCCTGTATGTCTGCAGGCCAGAAGAGGGCACCAGATCTCATTATAGATGGTTATAAGCCACCATATGATTGCTGGGAATTGAACTCTGGACCTTTGGAAGAGCAATCAGTGCTCTTAACCTCTGAGCCATCTTTCCAGCCCCTCGATGGATGTTACTGGAGGTCCATCCCTTTCCCATGTTTTCCTCTGTATCAGAGCAGTTTAGGAGTTTCCATTCTTACAGTTACTTATGTTATGGGACTCCTTTCCTTCATATGACTTTTCTGTTTGTTTTTGCTGTATCTTGAAGCAGTATGTAATTCGGCATCCTTCTTTAGTTTCTCCCCAAACAAGAATGAGACCAAAATATACAAAGCTGCTTTGCATATTTTGGTCTAGGATGGGGAGGATGTTCTCTACGACAGCAATAAAGACAACTAAAATCTAGGTGTCTTTGGACTTAAGTGGCTTTTTGTTTGGTACATCCTTTTCTTCCTTTCGGGCTGCTTTTCAGCTTCTCCCCAGAGCAAACTTCCATTTCATTCTGTGAAATAACTCTCTTTTCTAGTTCTACCTTTATAGGCTGCTAGACCTTCTCCACCTATTGCAGAGCCCAGCAGCAGAACAGGGGCTTAGAACTGCAGGCATTTGCTGCTGCTTCCTCCTCTGTGCATGGGATTGTTAGCACAGAGACCTCTTTCCCCACCTTACACTTCTTTTCAGAAGGTAGAAGCAAGCAGTGCCATTTGTTATTTTAAATGTGAAGGTTGAATTCAGGGTCTTACATGTGTTAAGTACCCATTTCACCCGTAAGTCCATCTAAAATTTTTTTGTTTGTTTTTGTTTCCTTTTCTTTGCCATTTTGATTTTTCTTTTTTAATTATCTTTTTTGAGACAGGTTTTCTACATAGCTCTGGAACTATTAGAACAGGTTGGCTGTCTACTTCTACCTATACAAGTGCTGGGGTTAAAGGCATATGTCACCATGCCCAGCTTGCCAGTGTGATTTTAGTAATTAAGTTTTTCTGTGTCCTACTGTCACTTATTCTAGGTAGGTTTTGACTCTGTCAAACTGGTTACTCTTAACTTGGAAGCCTGACTAGTAGTTTTCAACCCTTAGTTGAAGAAGTTCAATGTCTAACTAAGCAATCACTTTTTGACTGCTGGTCCTGGTAGAGGGACCTGGGTTAGACTTTCAGAGAGGTGATTTGTTCTTGGGGGTGAGACTTGGGACTCTTTTTAGTAGCAAACATGCTCCTGAGTGTAAGGGAGAATGTAGATCTAGAGAACTGAAGATTTCTCAAAGTGGATCACGATTGGACATAACCTTTTAATGCTATTTAAATTTGGCTTTGTGTGTGTGTGTGTGTGTGTGTGTGTGTGTGTGTGTGTGTGTGTGTGTACGTGAGCCCACACATGCACACAAGTATCCATAAAGGCTAGAAGAGGGTGTTGAATCCCCTGGAGCTAGAGTTAGAGGCAGATATGAGCTACCTGATGTGCTGGGAACCAAACTTAGTCCTTCAGAAGAGCAGCAAGTACTCTTAAATACTGAGCCATTTGTCCAGCCCTGTTGTTTTGTTTTTGTTTTATTTTGAGACAGGGTTTCTCTGTAGGTTTGTAGGCTTTCTCCTACAACTCTGTTTTAAAACCAGGCTGGCCTAAAACTCACAGAGATCTGCCTGCCTTTGCCTCCCAGTGCTGGGATTAAAGGCGTATGCCACCACTTGCCAGTGGGGGTGGGGGTGGGAATCTAAACCTCAAAACCCCAAGAGTTTGCACTCTTACTTCACCAAGCACAACACTTTTTTTTCCTTGTTTGTTTATTTTTTTTCTTCCTTTTTTGAGGGAAGGGCTCTTGTAGCCTACACTGGCCTCAGACTTGCTATGTAGCCATGGCTAGACTTGAATTCCTAATCATCCTGCTTCCAGCTCCCTAGTGTAGGGATTACAGGCACATGAACCACCAACCCTGCCTGGCTTGCTTGGGCAGTTTCTAAGGATTCTTTACTCAGATTCTCAAGAACAGGAAATGAGTATTTCTAAGGCTGTCACCAACCAGCTTGTTCTTAAGAAACAGCCAGCCCCACCTTCCCACAGAGCCAGGCTCATGGGCTTTGGTGAGGAAGATAACTTACTTATTATATTTTCCATCTGGGTTGCCCTTGGTCTCTTCTTCCCTTTTAGCACCCTGGGGCCCTCCTAACTACCCTTCTATTCCAAAGTACTAGTTTTGATCCTTTATGGCCAACACTATTTTTACTGCTTCCTGCTTCTGCCAGGGAACCTTGTCTCTCAGCAGTATTCTTCCTCCTCCCTCATACCCTTTGAGAGGGTCAGCCTGGGAGTTCCTCCTCACATTTTACTTTTTCCCCTTTACCTCTGGAAATAGACACTAACAGGGAAATACCTGGTGTCAAGGATGAGCCAAGGGCGTTTTGCCCGAAAGACAGGTGCACTTCAACATAGTTTGGAGGAAAAGTCAAAATATGGTGTTCCAGAGCCTACAGTGTAACATAATTGTTCCTGGTCTTAAGTGAATTAATAGGAATGCCATGCCCTAGTATTTGAGAGGCTCATTCCTGCATCTAAATTTCACTTTTTATCAGATTATCCTGTCTCTTTTGCTATCCATCTTTTGATATCCCCAAAACTTTTGTTTTGTTTTGTTTTTTGTTTTTGAGACAGGGTTTCTCTGTGTAGCTTTGGAGCCTATCCTGGCACTCGATCTGGAGACCAGGCTGGCCTCGAACTCACAGAGATCCGCCTGCCTCTGCCTCCCGAGTGCTGGGATTAAAGTAGTGTGCCACCAAGCCCGGCCTACTCCAAAACTTTTAATTCCTTTCTGTATTTCTAAAGAATATTAATTCTTTAGGAATTATTTCACTGGTGTTAATTTTGTCCACTAAGGTAAGAGAAGGAACTCTGGGCTGTTACTGTATTCAAGCAGCATGATGCCACCTTCTGATTCAGAATATTGTTCAGTATTCGGGATCAGCCTATGTATGGGAGTGCGTGGTTCCATCACTCCAGGATGTGTGTGTATATGTCTTAGTGTGACTGTCTTCAAAAAACATGCTGTGGGAGGTAATTTGTGTGATTGCAGAATCCTGCTGAAAAAATTCCCAGGGTAAATTTTTGTCATCTTTGTTTAAGAGAATAGGAATATGACTCTTTGTTACTTCTTTTTAATTAAATCTGTTTTCTTGGCTTTTGTAAAAGTTTGTTTATTGGCTTGGAAGCTACCTGATTTCAATGGAAGATAAACATCTGTATAACCTTGATAACTTTTCTTTCTTTCCTTTTTTTCCTTTTGAGACAGGGTTTCTCTGTATAGTACTGGCTGTCCTGGAATTTGCTCTGTAGACCAGGCTGGCCTTGAACTCAGATCTGCCTGCAGCTGCCTCCCAAATTAAAGGTATGTGTCACCACTGCCCTATTGTTTTTTATTTCTTTTTCTTTTAAGCCATATTTTCCCTGCTCACAACTTTTTTTTTTAAGCAAGGTCTCACTTTGTATCCCTGACTGGCCTGCTATGTTAGACCAGATGACCTTAAATTTACAGAGCTTCTGCATGCTTAGTGCTAGGATAAAGGCTAGTGGCACTCTGCCCCACTGATTACTTTAATTCTTTTCCTTATCTTTTTTTTTGCAGAATAATTTACACTAGTAATTGCCTTTTCTCTCTTCCCCTCCTTATTTTTCTTCCTGAGATAGGGTTTTACTCTGTAGCCTAGGCTGGCCTTAAATTCTTGGCAATTCTTGACCTTTGCCTCCTAGGATTAAAGTGTGAGGCAACACACTTAGCTTCCCATTCTTTTTGTTATCTAAATTCTGTTTATCTGCTTAGTCCAATTCCTTAGTTCAACCCAAATCTCTTATCTCTACAAAACTAGCTGATCTGGGTTACGTTAAAAAAAAAAAAACAACTCTGATCTAGGCCTTTTGTGAGCATTAGGGAAATTTTTTTGGTGCACATGCATACATTAAGGCAAAACATTCATACTCACAAAATAAAGAATTTGGGGGCAGGGGTGCTGGAGAGATGGGTCAGAGATTAAGAGCACTTCCTGTTCTTCCAGAGGTTCTGAGTTCAATTCCCAGCCAGCACATGGTGGCTCACAGCCATGTATAATGAGAGATGGTGTCCTCTGGCCTGCAGAGATACATGCAAGTAGAATACTGTATACATAATAAATAAATAAATCATTAAAAAAAAAAAAGAGCCCGGCATTGTTGGCGCACACCTTTAATCCCAGCACTCGGGAGGCAGAGGCAGACGGATCTCTGTGAGTTCGAGGCCAGCCTGGTCTCCAGAGCGAGTGCCAGGATAGGCTCCAAAGCTACACAGAGAAACCCTGTCTTGAAAAACCAAAAACAAACAAACAAACAAAAGACAACAAAAAAAGCCTTTGAAGCAAGGTTGCCCCTAATGCTCACATGACTCAGTGCATGACTAAAAAGGTATATTATCTAAATCAATCATACATTTCCCCTAGATTATTTATTTGTTACATAAATATAAACATGGGAATTTTAATTTTATGCTCCACCAGTACTGGTTTCATAAATCCTATTTCCTCCCAGTGCTTACTCAGATGTATTTATTATCCCTCATAGACTGTTATGCTCCTTTTCTGCCTTAACTACTCTTTGCCCTACTAACATGCAGTACCCAGACATCTGGGCTTGACTGTTTGGAGACTGATGGTGCTATTTCTTTTTGTTTTCTTGTTCCTTTTCTCAGTGGAGCTCTTCAGCCCCTCATCTTGAGAACCTCAGCCTTATTCTGCACATGCTTTGCTTGCTGTCATATTGACACACATGGAGCTCAGAGACAGGCAGATAGCTTTCCCGATTTTTTTCCTCTTCATATCCTTTTCTGTATGGGTGTGGAAACTGAGAACCAGAAAAGTGACTTGCCCATGATCTTAAAGATAGTGATGGTGTTTGCAGAAGTGGGTCTCTCTTCCTCTCTCCTCTTCCCTTCTCTCCCTGTTTCCTGAAGCAATAGCATTTCATACCATCATAGGCCAGGGGAAATTTGACAGCTCCCTGGGTTCTCTATTGAGATGTCCCCTGTGTGGGGACTCTTATCTTCCCTCCAGCACAATGATTGGTTGTTGTCCTCTGCCCTGTCTTTAGTGCAGTTTCTTGGCAAAGATAGAGCCTGCCACCTACCCTCATCAGGCTAGTTGTGCTGGCATGCAACTATGGTTTGTGTCTGGAGTTTGAGGACCCCAGTTCTTTAGTCTAGACCATGTATAGCCCCACACTATTTAGTCCTTAGGACAGCTTCTAAGTTCAGTAGCTATCAGAGGGAAGTATGAGGTCTTGAAAGTTGTGTGCTTGATGTCATGCTTGTCTGTAATTCTAGCACTTGGAAGGTTTAGGCAGGAAGATCAGGAATTCAAGCCCAGCCTTGGCTACATAATGAATTCAGAACTAACCTGAGCTACCTGAAACTCTGTCTCAATAAATACCTAAAACAAGCTGGGGGGGGTTGGAGAGATGGTTCAGAGGTTAAGAGCACTGACTGCTCTTCCAGAGGTCCTGAGTTCAATTCCCAGCAACCACATGGAGTTCAATTCCCAGCTCACAACCATCCCTTATGAGATCCGGTGTCCTCTTCTGGTGTGCAGATATACATGGAAGCAGAATGTTGTATACATAATAAATGAATAAATAAAATCTTAAAAAACAAAACAAAACAAGCTGGGCGTAGTGGCACACGACTTTGATTCCAGCACTTGGGAGGTGGGAGCAGGCAGATCTCTGAATTGGAGACCAGCCTGGTCTATAGTGAATTTCAGGACAGCCAGGGCTACAAGTGAGACCCTTTCTTGGGTGGGTGGGTCTTTAAAAAGAAGAAAAGAGTTCTGCCACCTTGTCCCCTCTGGGCCTCAGTTTCCTGTTCTGTAAAATGAGGATTGAATCCAGTTGGTGGTCTTTAAGGTCTCTCCTTTGCAGCAAGGACCTCTTCTCATTTCCTTTGCTTGAAGCATTTTACCTTGAGAGGGAGAAACAAGGCTTGTGGACCAACTTCCCTGTGTAATAGGATGTGACCCTGCATAACAGCCTCAGATTGGTTTCTTTCCACTGAGCAGTAGGAGCTGTGTTGCTGCCAGGATCAGATCCACTGGTTTACCTTTCATTCTCAGGAAAGACTTAAAAGTACTGAAGGACTTTAAGAACTCTGAAAGGGAAGGCAGTGATTTCAGATCCTGCTGTTGCTGCCTTGGCTTCCCCTGCTTTCACTCTCTTGTATCCACTGTCTTACCATTATTTAAAAGTGGGTTCGAATTTCAGGACTTCTTATGAATGTGCTGCTAGCCTTGGTGAAGGTATGCATGAAACAGTTACAGTACATAGAAGAGAAATCTGAGACCTGGCAAAGTTAAGTGTTTTTTCCAGAGATCCACTGTTTGTTAATCAATGCTAGTGGAGCATTAATTTAACAACACTTATTTACCCACCTACCCCCAGGGAACCAGCATTCCTGACCATCATAGCAGGCAGTCCTAGGGTCTAGTGGGACTAGGACTTTGGAAAGTTCCTTAGCTGATAAGGGAGGGTTTAAAGCCCAGTATGGAGGTAAGGAAGGGAGGAACCCAAAGACCTGGTTTCTCGCAGAAGGTGCTAACTTAACTTGTACCTACCCTATTATCTTCTCCAATCTCTTCTCCCCTATTAAATCTGTTCTGGGAATGGAACTTAGGTTACCAGGCTTTCGTGCCAAGTGCTGAGCCATCTCTTAGGTCCTCTTCTTGGATTTTTGACAGAGTGTCACTGTGTAGCCCAGGCTAGCTTGAGACTGGCAATCCTTCTGCATCTGTCTCCTGAGTGCTAAGAATATAGGTATCTGCCATCACAAATAGTTACTGTAGTTTGTTTCTGCAGAGCTAGGCAAGTGATGAGTCAGCATGCCTTTCTACTGGCATGAACTAGTTCAGAGGAGAGTTGTTTTTCTCCTGTGGGGCCTTAGCAGGTTGCTGTGCAGGAGGATGCACTTGTATCTGAGACAAAGGGTCTTATGTGGGTGCTGTCCTCGGATGCCATTGAGGCCTAGGATGGAAGTTGCCTCCTTTGAAGTATGGAACTTGTGGAGTAGGTTTCATGCTAAGGTCAATTCTCTCTTCCTGGTTTGAGTCCTGACTGTGCTGCTCACGTACAGCTGTGTGGCCTTGGTCCATTTATTTACTCCACCTGACTGTTCTTGAGTTTGCTCCTCTGTTCTAGTGGTAGGGTTGTTGGCAAATGATTTCATAGGTGTAAGCACATAGTACAGTGCTAGGAAGAGTGTGTTTTCTTTCAGCCACCTTCCTCTAGGCTAGCCTATTTATTTTTGACAACAGTTTCTGGATTCTGCATTCTATATGTGTGCCTCCCCCACCCCACCCCATGAGCGTTCTAGGCAGCTGTAATGTCACCTAAGTTTGGAGGAAGGTGTCTGTCTGTATTTGATACATGTTTCTAAATGAGGCCACCAGTGGGCCCTCAGTGTTGTGAATTGAGTGGGGAACCAAAGAGTGTGTGCACCCCTAACTTCTAACATGTGCTCTCAGTTTCACAACCGAGGTACTAGGGCACTGTGAAACTTAACTAAATATAGTAGCAAGATGAGAATGGTGACCAGGTGCTTCAGGCTCCTCACCCACCTTAACAAAAGGCTGTTGGGTGGCTTCAGTGGATATTTATTTTATCATACTTGTTGAGGTGGATGTCTGAGATCAGTAGGGTTCTAGGGAAGGTCATCTTCCTGGTTTGATGACAGCCTTCTCTTTGTGTGCCTTTCACTGTGTGTACTGCGCAAGAGGGCTTATCTTCCTCTTCTTAGGAGGCCACTGAGCCTATCTGACTAGTATTCTACCCTTATCCCTTCTTTTAGTCTTAATTACCTTTTGAACAGCCTGTTCCATACACATCCATGAGTAAATATGGGAGGGTGTACACAGTTTAGACCATGGCATCATCCTATCCCCAGAGTTACTCTGTGAGGAGAGCCAGTGACGTCATCTTGTGGCTTCTCCTGCCCCAAGTATATGTTGAATCAGCCTATAGGCTTGAACCATGAAGTCTCTTGTCTCCCTGTCTTCTTGGTCTCTGTAGAGGGTGTGAAGGAAGAGTGGAGGATTGTGTTTCTACCTTGACTGGCATACCTGGGGGGAAAACAGCATTCTGATGTGTAAAAATCCTGAATTGTCATGTGTGTCATCTGTTTAGACTGGGGAATGAAATCAGATGAAACACAGTGGATGATCTCTTTACCAACTCACAAGATTAACCAAGAAGCTTCACTGAACATTCTTTAGTGCTCTGTCAGAAACACTGTGTTGGGCTCAGAGCTAAACACTATTGACAGCTCTTCCAGAGGTCTTGAGTTCAGCTCCCAGCAACCACATCAGTGCTCACAACCAATTTTAATGAGATCTGGTGCCCTCTTCTGACATGTAGGTATATATACAGGCAGAACACTGTTTTTTTTTTTTTTTTTTTTGAGACAGGGTTTCTCTGTGGCTTTGGAGGCTGTCCTGGAACTAGCTCTTGTAGATCAGGCTGGTCTCAAACTCACAGAGATCTGCCTGCCTCTGCTTCCTGAGTGCTGGATTTAAAGGAGTGTGCCACCAACGCCCGGCTCAGAACACTGTATACATAGTAATAAATAAATAAATCTTTAAAAAAAATGGGAGTGGGGGAAGCTGGAGAGGTGGCTTAGAGGTTTAGAGCACTGGATGCCTTTCCAGAGGTCTTGAGTTCAATTCCTAGCAACCACATGATGGCTCACAACCATCTGTAATGAGATCTGGCGCCCTCTTCTGGCCTGCAGGGATACATGCAGACAGAATACTGTATACAATATATATGTATATACACACTGTGATGTCCATGGCACACCACCTTCTGGGCTAGTAACTGCTTCCTGCCATGCCCACTTGATTTCTGCAAGATAGCTGGTTCCCAAGTCCATTTGTACAGTTGGTGTCGTGGTAGCTTAGGTGTTTACATCAGATGGACTGATAAAATGCAGCTGCAAACAAAGTGCTTTTCTCTTTGTCTTTCTTTAAAGACCAGGGAAAAGCTGATAAAATACTCAGTAAGGCCGAATTGCTGTCATATTAGATGAGCAGTAAGACTGGGGGAATGAGAAAGCATGTAATTGTAGACTGGACTTGTTCTTCATATGTCTACTTTTTCACTTCCACAAAATCAGGACTTGGAAATCATAGGGGTATTTCATACTCTGTTTCACATCCTTACTCAGAGGGGTTTACCTTGCTTTAAAGGATAAGTGAGGGGCAGAGTAGATGGCTCAGTGGGGAACAATATTTACCACATAAGATCAAAGACTGAACCCCCAGAACCTACATAAAGCTGGATTATTTAGTACATGTCTGTGATCCCAGTGCTTCTGCAGTGAGATGGGAAGTGGAAGCAGGAGAATCTCTGGAGCTTGTGGGCCACCTAGCCTGTCGTACACAGTTAGAACAAGAGACCCTTCCTTAAACAAGGTGGCCCGTGATGACCAACACTTCCACAGGTGTCCTGTACTCTGTGTATAACTGTACTCATAGGAACATACACGACGAATGAGTCAAGAGATGTAGACATGTGTACCATGTAAAAGTAAAATTTCTGGGTGTATTTTGTTGTTGTTGTTTTGTTTTGAGACAGTGTTTCTCTGTGTAGAGCTAACTGTCCTGGAACTAGATCTGTAGATCAAGCTGACCTCCAACTCAAAGAGATCTGACTGCCTCTGCCTGCTAAGTGCTAGGATTAAAGGCTCTAGTGATGCTTTTCAAAACTATGTGTATTTCTGCGTATCTGCGTTCGGGTATGTGTACATGAGTATAGATTGGATCCTTTGGAGCTGGAGTTACAGGTGGTTCTAAGTAGCCTGACATGAGTGCTGGGAACTGAATCCTATCTTCTAGAAGAGGAGCAAGTACTCTTAACTGTGGAGCTATCTCTTCAGTCACCAGTGAGGCTATTTATTTATTTATGTTAATAGTATGTGATGTGGATCTAGTATTGATACTAATTGCTCTGATTGCTGATGTTTAAAGAACAACAACAACGACAAAATCCAGCACAGTTACCAATCCTTCCCAAGGATATATTCTAGCATAAGAAGACAAGCCACAGATAAACATGATATTTGACAATTAAATCATAAAACAGGAAATGAAAGATGCTGTGAACAAATGAATCTTGGATAGAGCATGAGGAGATTGAAGGTACCCTGTGACTTCCAATCATACCCTCTCACCTACTAAGTCTGGGTCAGTTTTGAGGTAAACATTTATCTCTGCAAGTTCCCTAAGAGTAAGTCAGGCCACTGGTATGACTTAACCCACCGTGACCTTGAAAAATAAGGAACTTAACCAAATGGCAATGTTGCTTTTTTGCTACAATCAAGAGCTTTAGTGAGACTTTCTAAACTGGTATTTTAAAGCAGTTTAGGTGGGTCATTCTCACTTTTAGTAGATTCCCTGGCTCCTCCTGTAGGCCTTTATCATATTGAGAAATCCAGGGCCTCATTTCTTAAATGAGGAAGATCCACTCGTAAGAAGTAAAGCAGGTTGAAATGGGACAGAGCCCTGGTGAGTAGAACCTCCCCATTAATGCCTTCCTTGCTGTCCCTGTGGGCTTGGCCTGTAAGGTGGAGGAATGCAGGGCAGAGTGTCTCTCTGTTCTGCTGGTCTGTGCTGACCTCGGTACTCCTTTGGGCAGGACCAACCTGGAAGCCTTGCAAAAGAAGCTGGAGGAGCTGGAGCTTGATGAGCAGCAGCAGAAGCGCCTTGAGGCCTTTCTGACCCAGAAGCAGAAGGTGGGAGAACTGAAGGATGATGACTTTGAGAAGATCAGTGAGCTGGGGGCCGGCAATGGTGGAGTGGTATTCAAGGTCTCCCATAAGCCGTCTGGCCTAGTTATGGCCAGGAAGGTAAGTTTGTGCAGATAAACAGCTAATTGGATTATCGACTGGGAGTCTGTGAATGGGTGGAAGGAAGAGGGTTTTAGTACTTTTTTGGTTCAGTTTGATTTTGGACTTATCTGTGGGAAATACTAAGGTCTGTCAGTGTGATAGTCACCATCCCTAGACTGGAGAATAACTGATTGATTCTTCTTTCACTTCCTGTGTGCTATGGGAAGGAAACCTGATACATTTGTCAAGTGCAAAACAAGCTGCTTTTTTACACCCAGCCCAAGGGGCTGCTTTTTTACACCCAGCCCTTGTGATTGATGCTTAGGCCAAAGCTGAGTTCCATGGCTTCAGTCTTGAGCCGAATCCCTCTCCTGTCTACCATTGGTTGTCTCTTGGAAACATAGTTGCCCTGTGTAAAAGGGCTATGTTCTTGTATGGTTTTTAGATCACCATGTTCATGCTTCTCCCTGTGTTTGTTTGTTCTTTTTTGGTTTTTCGAGACAGGGTTTCTCTGTGGCTTTGGAGGCTGTCCTGGAACTAGCTATTGTAGACCAGGCTGGTCTCAAACTCACAGAGATCCACCTGCCTCTGCCTCTGCCTCCCGAGTGCTGGGATTAAAGGCATTTGCCACCAATGCCCGACATCCCTGTGTTTATATTGTACTATTCCTTCTGGCTTTTCCAACAGCACCCATTTTTGGGACCCACCTTTTGATTACCTCCTGTCAACTCTTTGAGCTCATCAATTGTCATGTCATACTTATTGTCTATGCCTTGACCTTATTAAAAAAACATTAAATGTGTCTGTCACTTGTCTCCTGGTTGGGTCAAGGGACAGTGCTGAAACACATTAGGGAGCAGCTGAGGTTTTGGCTAAATCAATCCTATCAGGTTCTTGAAGTCAAGTAGTCTTTTGGGTGACTAAGGTTATCCTACCACAGTTCCACATGTCTTTGTATACCACAGCCCAACTATGAACCATGTCCTGAAGGCCACATTTCCCTGTCTCTTAGTTCCTCAGGTAATTTTGGAGTAAGCCTTCCATGTAGCAACCCCCCTCCCCCCCCACATGGTTTCTCTGTGGCTTTGGAGACTGTCCTGGAACTAGCTCTGGAGACCAGGCTGGTCTTGAACTCACAGAGATCCTCCTGACTCTGCCTCTCAAGTGCTGAGATTAAGGGTGTGGGCCACCACCGCCTGGCATAGCTTTGTTCTTAAGATGGGTGTTTTCTCTGATCACCATTTTTGGAGCCAAGACTGAAATTGTAGCTGATTCCTGATTACAACTCTGATGCTAACACCTGCCCGTGCATTGATTTTCAACCCTGAATTAATAGGAACTTGGTTTTTAAAATGGCCTGTTTGGGGCTGGGAAGATGACTTAGTAAGTAGGTAAAAGTGCCTACTATGGAAGTGTGAGTCCTCAAGTTCAAATCACCAGACCCTACGTAACAGCTCAATTTGTAGTATGAGTTTCTGTGATCTCAGTGTTCCCATGATGGGCTAGGAACTTGTGGCCCAACTAGCTTTGCATGTGCAGCACAGAAACAGAGGACAGGGCCTGCAGAGGTGGTTCAGGGGTTAAAAGCAGTTACTGCTCTTGCAGAGGACCTGGGTTTGGTTTCAGCACCTACATGGCTACTTAAAACAATCTGTAACTCCAGTTTCAAGGGATCCTGCACACAAATGGTATACATGCATACACGCAGGCATACATATATACACATAAATATAAAAACAAAACGAAGAAGCTGTCTCAAATGGGTAGTGAGGATAGACACCTGGGGTTGTCTTCTGACCTCCACATGTTCACCATTGCATGAGGGTGCCTATATTCAAACACGTGCTTGCACACACATACACATACATTTTGTGTGCATGCAAACACACAAAGATAAATTAATAACAATTTTAAAAATTGCTTATTTTTCCAAGTGTATAGTGGTTCATGCCTACAATGGGTGTTTGAGAGACTGAGGTAGGAAGGTTGTGAATTCTCTACCTCAGCTACAGAGTGATTTTAAGGCCAATCTGGGCAATATAGTGAAATCCTTTCTCAAAATAATAAAGTACGTAGAGAGCAGGAATATAGCTTAGCAGTAGAGTACTTGCATAGCATGTACAAGGCTCTGTTTGGTCATCAGTACCTTAAAAATAAAACCAAAAAGCTGTTTCTATTCTTACCTTTAGGAACTTAAATCACTGAAGAAGGGCTTTCTGCTTTACCCCCCTTCCTAAACGCTTTCCCCTCACTTCTCTTCCCCAGCTAATTCATCTGGAGATCAAACCCGCAATCCGGAACCAGATCATCCGGGAGCTGCAGGTGCTTCATGAGTGCAACTCCCCGTACATCGTGGGCTTCTATGGGGCTTTCTACAGTGACGGCGAGATCAGCATCTGCATGGAACACATGGTATACCTGCATCTGTTTGCCTAGTGGCAGTGGCCTGGGAACAGGCTGGCTCTGGCCTCATTGTTGGTCTGGATGGTGACTACCCGGCAGCCTGGAAGACTTGGGGGCCTGACTCTGGAATCTGGCTGGTATAGTCACAGGATGACAGCACTGTTTTCTTATGTCCCCTCTTCTTTTCAAAGAGAGGTGCTAGATGCCAGGAATTTCTGGTGGGCTTTTCTAGAGAATATTTCCTAGTTTTCTCCTATATTGATGACCATAAAATTTTGATGTGGTCTAAGTCTGGTTTATACAGTTTAAGTCTACTATGTGTACAGTGCTGTGTGCTATTTACAAAGTTCTGGGGTAATGAAGATGAAGACAGGGTTGTAGCAGGAATAATAAAAACTCAGAGACAGATATTGGGGTTCAAGCTGAAGAAGCAAAGCAGCCAAGCCATCAGAGAGCTCCTACCTCTACCAAGGCTATAAGGGGAATCTTGTCTTCAGCGTGCCTGGAGACATCGCCTCAGACCCTGCTCCTATCTTATATACCTCTCTAATTCTGGGATTAAAGGCGTGAGCTCTGTTTGTCGTTTAGACTGATTCTCTCTCCTGTAGCCCTGGGTGGCCTTAAACTCACAGAGATCCATTTGCCTCTGTCTCCTGAGTCCTGGAATTAAATGTGTGCCACCCCTGCTCATCCTCTATGTCTGACTAGTGTGGCTAGCTTTGCATTCTGATCTTCAGTGGCTTTATTAGATCATAAGCAATATATTACCATACAAGGTTATGAAGTCTCTTCCTTCAGAAGGTTTATAATAGACTTTAAGGACAGCCTAAGGGGTTTCTTTGGGTGAAGAGAGTAATAATCTCCCCAGTACATTAGTGAAAGGCATGGTCAAGTCAGAGGGTGTTTATGGGCAATTACAAGTGTGGGAACTAAACTGAAGGCCTTTTCTTTTCTTCTCAGTGATGATGATGATAACAACAACATAAAAATGTTTATGCTTATTGGGCATATATCAAGTGGCATCCTAAGCAAATCAGTATTTTATTGCATTCTCATGATTACTTTAAAAAAGACACATTACATTTACTGAGTATGTGTGTGTGCAAGTACCACAGCATGTAAATGGAGGTTAACTGTGGGAGTTGTTTTTTATCCTTTCACTTTGTGTTCCTCGGAATCAAACTCAGGTTCTAACATTTTGAGCAAGCACCTTTACCCACTGAGCCATCTCACTATTTCCACAGCCAGATTTTGATCTCTCTTACTGAGGAAACTAAAGCACAAAAAAAACTTATCTTTTTATCTCTTACTTTGTATTTAGGCCATGCAGTCAGTAAATCCTACTCAACCCCCCACCCCCGCATGTATTGGTTGACTCTACTGGATAGAGATAAGGGACTGGGGCCTTTTCTATCCTTTAAGCCTAGGATAGTTGGCTTTTAGGTGATGGAATGGCATGGTGTCTTTGGAAATCAGTTGTTCATTCTATCCTTTTTTCCGTACATAAATATAAATGATATTGTCATGTTTGCCAACATGTTGTGCATGTCATGTCGTCCTGTCCTGTGTGGGCTATATCTCAAGCCCTGCTACTGTCTTGAAAATTCAGAATATTCTTGACTCCCTGGTACAGAGCAGATACTCAGTAAGTCTGTTTACTTATAATTGTTTTCTTAGTTAGGCCTTTGCTGCTGTGGTAGAACACCATGACCGAAAGCAACTTGGGGTGAAGAGAGTTTATTTCAAGTTTCACTCCCAGGTCATACTCCATTATTAAGAGAAGTCAGGGTAGGGACTGACACAGAGGCAGTGGATGGGTACTGTTTATCGGCTTGTCCCTAATGGCTTCTTTAGCTTCAGTCTGCCTTCTTACTGCACCTAGCACCACTTGTCTAGAGGTGGCTCTGCCCACCATAAGCCCACCATAGCCCTTCCATGTCAATCATCATTCAAGAAAATGTACCAAGGCCCTGAATCAAGGCCAGCAGTTTGGTGGAGCTCTGTTGGCTATTTCAGAAATTTGGAAATCTAATTGTCAATTTATTAGAAAGAAACAGAGTGGTGGGGTGGGGAGAGAAAAGAAAATGTTCCACAGGTTTGCCTATAAGCCAATCTGGAGATATTTTCCCAGTTAAGGTTCCTTCTACTGTTTTTGTAAGTGTATGTGTGGGGGTTCGAGGCAGGGCTTCTCTATGGCTTTGGAGGCTGTCCGGGAACTAGCTCTTGTAGACCAGGCTGGTCTGAAACTCACAGAGATCTCCTGCCTCTGCCTCCCGAGGCAGTGGGATCAAAGGCGTGCACCACCAACGCCAGGCCTCTTCTAAAATGACTCTAACTTAGGTCAACCTGACATAAAACTAGCCAGCATGCCATTTCTTTGTGACCTTGTGTAGACTCCCTGATCTCTTTGATTCTGTTTCCTCATATGTAAAGTGGCCATGATTCTGTTTTGTTGTGCAGGTTAGAATGACAGATGTCAGTCTGTCAGTATGCCCTCCGATGCATTTTGCATGTGCTAGCTCCTGCTTTATTCCCATGGGGCTGGCAGTTTAGAGACAAGGGTGTCTACAAACTTGATGCTTTTTGTGCTTTCAACCTGGCACAGTGGCTGTTGGCTCCCATTTCCATTTCCTTTCTGAGCTTTAGACCTAGCCTGACTTTCAGAATGGTGTCTGGTCTGAATACCCCCAACTCCTCCACCTGAAGACTTTTTGTTGATGGTCACCTCCACCCTAACACACCCATACACCCAGACACACAGACACACAGACACACAGACACAGACACAGACTCTCTCTCTCTCTCTCTCTCTCTCTCTCTCTCTCTCTCTCTCTCCCTCTGCTGTTTTGAATATCTTTTTGTTTTTATGATCAAGAAGGGCCACATATACTGTTGTAGGCATCTGCCAACATTTGTGGTTGCCGTATGGAACTTGGATCCTGGAACTGACTTCTGTGTGTCTAATTATTATTACTTCAACTAGTGTACAGCAATGTCTGTGGGAAGCATGGGAACTCTTCTGGGTTGGCTGTAGCTCCTGGCCTGGGGTGTGGATTCCCACTTAGGTCTTGGCTGCCAAGGATTTTTCAGACAGGGTCTCATTACACAGCCCTTACTGGCTTGGAAGTTAGGTAAACTGGGCTGGCCTTGAATTCAGAGATCTACCTGCCTATGCCTTCTGATTTCTGGGATTAAAGGCCGCATAACCAACCAAGCCTGGCAGAACTATTACTACTACTTTTCTTTCTCCTTCCCTTTTTTTTTTTTTTAAAGCTGCCATGTGGGTGCCGGGAACTGAACCTGGATCCCCTAGGAAGAAGATTCAGTGCTCTTAACAGCTGAGCCATCTCTCCGGCCCCCTTTTTTTTTTTTTAAAAAAGAGGGATCTTTCATGTAACCCTGGGTAGCTTGTAAGTTACTTTGTGGATCAAGCTGGCTTTGAAATTTCAGTGTTCCTCCTGCCTCTGTGTCTTTCTTACTGGGATGACAGCTTTGTGCCACTGTGCCTGATGCTTTTGGATTTTTGTTTGTTTTTCTTTTTTCTCTGTGGCTTTGGAGGCTGTCCTGAAACTAGCTCTTGTAGACCAGGCTGGTCTCGAGCTCACAGAGAGATCTGCCTGCCTCTGCCTCCGGAGTGCTGGCATGTGCCACTACCGCCTGGCTTGGATGTTTTTTTAAGATTTATTCATTTATTTGTTTATTTATTTATTTATTTATTATGTATATAGCATTCTGCTTCCATGTATATCTGCACACCAGAAGAGGGCACCAAATCTCATAACGGATGTTTGTGAGCCACCATGTGGTTGCTGGGAATTGAACTCAGGACCTCTGGAAGAGCAGTCAGTGCTCTTAACCACTGAGCCATCTCTCCAGCCTCCTGGCTTGGATTTCTTATACTCTTGTGTTGTTGGTCTTTTTTTGGTTCTAACCCAAAAAGAGTTTTGGTGCAGATAGATGTCTAAATGGCCTAAGATGTCTTAACAACTGGAAAGGGAAGAAGAGAAGTTGGGCAGTGGTACTGATAAGCCAGAAACAGGAAGGGCCAGAGTAGCCTTTTGTCCGCTTAGGTCTAGCTAAAGAAATAGAAGGTGGGTGGTGGTATGACCAGTTATAATAGCAACTAGCTTTCAACTCATTTGTCACTTACCAAATCCTTTTCACATTATGTAATTTATTAATATTGTCACCCCCATCGTGTGGGATGGATTGTCAATTTCTTCAGCTGGCAGGTTGAGAGAGTAAGGCCCTGGAGGTTTCATAATGGACTTAAATCACAAAGATGAGTGCCAGAGCTAAGCAGGTCTGCTTCCTTTGGTTTCATACTGTCCTCTCTGCGCAAGTGCTATATTTGCGGGATTCTGCTTTTCAGCAGGGAAATTGTTGGATGAGCTCCTCTCCAGGGACTTGCTTGCTTCTGGGGCTAAGGTTAAGCCTCAAACATTGATAATGATCTAATGGGCCATGGTTAGGACTGGGGCTTAGAGGGAGAGAGCCTTGGAAGCAGCAACAAGGCCTTCAGTCATTGTAAAGAAGAACAGTACCTTTTCTTTCTTTCATTTCGTTTTGTCATTTTCTTTCTCCTTGTGGTGCTGTTGATAGAATTCAGTGCTTAGTCCACGCTGGGGTAAGGGCTGTACCACTGTGCTGTACTTCTAGAACAGTGTTTTTACTAGGGGAAAATTCAGAACAGCCCAAGGATCTAGACAGGACTCTGTAGCAAGCAGCTGTTTCTGGAAGTCCATGCAACCTGAACTCTCGTCATCCTTCCTTGGTCTCTGACTGCATCACAGCCCCTTACAGCAAAAACTGGATTCTTGCTGCCACTTGGATCATATGAAGAACTCTGCTCTGTGGTCACATCTCAACTTATAAAGGCTTTTGGTCTCCACTTTCACAGTCTGTTTAGCAGTCTATGTCATTAACATGTATTTCCAACAGTGATTAAGACAATTTCCAAGCATAGAGAAAGCTGAAGGGCTTTATAGTAATGACCACCTCAATTCTGCTGCTAGCATTTTGCCACATATTCGCTTTACCAACCATTGTCCATCTATTCTTTGCTAAAATGCTTTTTGAGATGCATTTTAAAGTCAGTTTGTGTCATCTGCATGCACTATCCATTTTCTGAAGCATTCAGTCAGGGACTCACCTTCCTTAGAAATAAGTCTGAATTTTGAGAACCAAGGGGATAGGATGCTCCCTTACCAGACAGAACAGACTGCTCTTGTCTGCAGTGAGGAGGATTTATGCTCAGTTGGTAGCTGAGCAACCAGGGAGCAGGGAGTTTGAATTGATGGTTTTGAGGCAGTAAAAGCTTTTAAGCTATTATTTTCATAAAGCATTTGTCTCTCTGTAGAAAGCCATCACAAAAGTACCATTGACTTAGTTAATAATTGGCTTCTAAAAATAAGCACCATGTCAGCAGTGGTAGTCAGTGATCACAAGTTCTTGGCAACAGTGAAGCAGAACTAGAGTGCTGCAGGGTTGGTTGCAGGAGGCTGGGTAATCCTGATTAGTTTGAGCCCATTGTTCTCTCTCTAGCACTGCTTGTCACTCTGGAGGATAAAAGGGAGGACCCAATATTACTTCTTTTTAGTAGTTTTTTTCGTGTGTGTGTGTGTGTGTGTGTGTGTGTGTGTGTGTCTGTGTGTGTGTGTGTGTGTGTGTGTTGTGTGTGTGTGTGTGTGTGTGTGTCTGTCTGTCTGTCTGTCTGTCTGTGTCTGTGTCTGTCTCTCTGTCTGTCTCTCTGTGTGTGTGTGTGTGTGTCTGTCTGTCTGTCTGTCTTTATCTGTCTGTCTCTCCCTCCCTTCCTCCTTCCTCCGTCCCCCCTGCCTTCTGATGTTCTCATCTTAAAACACCAGGAGCAAATCCCTTAACTTCTGCCTACATCAAGTGTTGGTTTTCTAGATGGGAACTTGGCCACAGCTGGCCCTCCCCCTCTCCCTCCTTCCCTGCCTCCCTCCCTCCCTTCCTTTTCTTTCCTCTTTTCAGAGACAGGGTTTCTTTGTAATAGCTCTAGCTGTCCTGGAACTACCCATGTAGACCAGGTTGCCCTCAAATTCACAGAGATCCTCCTGCCTCTGCCTCCCAGCTGCTGGGATTAAAGGTGTGTATCACCACTGCCTGGCTCAACAGCTGGCCATTTCTAATCTACTCTGATCAGCCTTGCATCTCTTATGAACCCAAGGTGAAATAGAAATACTTTCCTTACCAACCCCTTGGGAAGATCATATGTATTAAGTTAGCTGGGTTGCCCTCTATCCTATGCTATGGTTAGGGTCATTTGAAAGTAGTGCCATTCCTTGCCTAAATGGAGTAAGAAACATGTCATCATCTTTGTTTTTGTTTTTGAGACAGGCCTTAAGATAATATAGAAGTCACTTAGGTTGTTGTAAAGTACAGGTGACATCTCTCATAAGGAAGGGTTTAATGGATTTAGAAGCAATGCTTAATGCTTACCGGGAGAGGGTCTGGATAAACAAAACATAAATTCTGGAGGATACAGGTAAGGCCTGGCTCTACAGATAGAAAAGGATCGCCAGGTTGTAAACTACATCCTTTCCAAGCATTCCAGGAGGAATACAGGTGAACATGGCCATGCCTGACTTTTTATAAGCATGCTGAGGATTTGAACTCAGGCCTTCATGCTTGAATAGCGAACACTCTTACTGAGAAGTTTTCCAGGTGCCGCCTTGACTCATGGACTCAAAATGAAATGAACTATACAGCATCTTTTTGTTTTGTTGTTTGTTTGTGTGGTTTGTTTTTTTTCTCGAGTCAGGGTTTCTCTGTAGCTTTGGAGACTGTCCTGGAACTAGCTCTGTAGACCAGGCTGGCCTCAAACTCACAGAGATCAGCCTGCCTCTACTCCCAAGTGCTTGGATTAAAATTGTACACCACCATCGCCTGGCTTTGGCTTTCAATCTTGCTGAAATATCCTGTTCATTTCTTTCCTTTGCTTGGTAGAAAAACCTGACTCCTGAGTATGACTTCGGTGATAACATTGTCTTCTGCATTGAGACAGAATTGCTTCTCCTTTCTTCAGTGTGTCTATAGCATTTGACTTGAACAGTTCTGGTTTTATTAATTAAAAATTTTGAGGATAGGAGCTAGCTCTTTTTATATCTCTATACCTTTATATCTACCACATAGTCCATGATCCTTTGTAGGATTTATAGAATGAATGATTGCCTCCTGTGACATTTTTCTTTTCATTTTTGTTGAGTGGTTTGTTAGAATACCAGATGTCAGTGAACTGAAATGATAGTGCTAAAGCTACTAACACTGGCAGCTGGAGATAGGGCTCAGACATGTAGGGCCCTTGCTGTTCTTTTAAGTGCTCTAAACTATAACACAAATAATAAAAATCCAGAGACAGGTATTGGGGCTCAAGCTGAAGATCAGAAAAGCAAAGCAGCCGGTCACTAGCTCTTACTTCTGCCTCAGGCTGAAAGGACTGTCCTGTCCTTAGTGTGGCTAGAGAATAAATCTCTAAGACTGACTTTGCTTCTTCCTTTTATACCTCTCAAATCCTCTGGATTAAAGGTGTGTGATCCCAAGTGCTGAGATCACCTTTGTGTGAGCTGTTTCTCTTTAGGACTGGATGAATTTCGTGTAACTCATTGGATCCATCTGCCTGTCTTCTGAGTCCTGGGATTAAATGTGTGTGCCACCATTGCTCATCTCTGTGGCTAAATAGTGTGGCTGGCTTTGCATTCTGATACTTCAGGCAATCTTCATAAACAATGTATCATCACACTAAACCCAGGTTTGGTTCCCAGAGCTCAAATGGTAGCTTGAGCCATTCCTAACTCCATTTCCAAGATTCAGTGCTCTCTTCTGGCTTGAAGGGCATTTATTTATTTGTATTTTATGTGTACAATTGCTTGCCTGCATATACTTGTGTGCACCACATGTATTCCTGGTGCCCTTGAAGGTCAGAAGAGGACATTGGATCCCTTGGAACTGGAAGTAACCCACTGATATGTGGGTTCTGAGAGCTGAACCAGGGTCCTCTGCAAGAATAAGTGCTCTGAACTGCTGAGCCAGCTCTCTGAAAACCCCATTTAAATTTGTAAATTTTAGCTTATTAGTGTGTATATGTATGTATGCCACAGCACATATGTAGGACAAAGGACAGCTTTTTATTTTTTTCCAAGACAGGGTTTCTCTGTGTAGCTTTGGAGCCCATCCTGGCACTCGCTCTGGAGACAGGCTGGCCTCGAACACACAAAGATCCGCGTGCCTCTGCCTCCCGAGTGCTGGTGCTGGAATTAAAGGCATGAGCCACCAACGCCCGGCTAGTAGCCTTATAATTATTCACAGCATTTTACAAGTTGCAGAACCTGTTTAGAGTTCAGTAAATAGTAAGTGGCAGAGTTAGTGTTTAAACTTTTGGCAGGTTGACTAAAGAGCCTGCACAGCTGACACTATCTCATGCTGTCAGTCAGTGCAAAGCACACCTTTTTTATGACCACTGTCATTTGTTTAAAGAAGCTCAGAGGATTTTGTTTGATCATAATTTGAAGCCGGCCTCAGTTTTTTGATAGCTGGATCAAACTGAAGGATGCTTATCTCTAATCTGTTAAGGAGGCATGTTACATATGAGAGTCACTTTCTTCTGAAGTTTGATAGTTGATATGGTAGAAACATTATCACTAACTGGTCTGTATGCTTGTCCTTAAGGATGGTGGGTCCTTGGATCAAGTTCTGAAGAAAGCTGGAAGAATTCCTGAGCAAATTTTAGGAAAAGTTAGCATTGTTGTGAGTATATAGTAAAAAGTTTTTCTTCTGAAATAATGAGTTGGGAAAAGAAAAAAAAGTAATGAATTGAGAGGAAATATGTAAGGGAGGAAGAGAAGTCAATGAAGGGAGTTTATTTCAAATATTTCTCACTGGAAATTTTTCTGTGGAGGATGACCTTGAACTTCTGATACTTCTGCCTTATCTGCTCCCCCAGTGCTAGGATTTACCAACACATCCAGTTTTATACAGGATTGAAGTGTGGGCTAAACCCCAAGCCCCAACTCTTTTGTTAAAGCCTGTGTCTGAAAAACAGGATAAGGTACTTGAGAAAAAAAATTTTTTAAGATCTATTTATTATGTATACAGTGTTCTGTCTGCATGAATGCCTGCAGGCCAGAAGAGGGCACCAGATCTCATTACAGATGGTTGAGAGCTAACATGTGATTGCAGGGAATTGAACTCAGGACCTGTGGAAGAGCAGTCAGTGCTCTTAACCTCTGAGCCATCTCTCCAGCCCCTGAGAAAATTCTTAATTTGGAAAAGAATCTCTGATAGGGTGTTTTGAAAAGTTACTTATATTTGGCCATCCTTAATTTAAACTTGCAGTAATGCTTTATAGAACATGTGTCATGGCTGTTTGGTAAGCAGATTTGTTGTTGTTAGTGATGTTTAATGAGAGCCATTGTGTTTTCTAAGCTAGTGCCATTTCAGTTTCCCTTCTTTTGACTTTCTCCACCAGGTGATAAAAGGCCTGACATATCTTCGGGAGAAGCACAAGATTAAGCACAGAGGTGAGAAAGCATTGCCAGATGTTTTATTCTGAATTACATTGAAAAGCTGAAGGTTGTCACATCTTTTTTGTATATTTTGTTTTGGAACGAAAGTCCTTTACTAAGATGAGTGTGGTGGCACATTCCTTTAGTCCCAGCTCTCGGGAGGCTGGGGCAGGTGAATATGAGCTCAAGGACAGCCAGAGCTGTATGGGAGACCCTTTCTGAAACAACAACAACAACAACAAAAACCTACCAGGTCTGGCAGTGGTGGCTCACACCTTTAATCCCAGCACTCTGGAGGCAGAGGCAGGCAGATCTCTGTGAGTTCAGGACCCTGGTCTACAGAGCTGGTTCCAGGATTAGCTCCAAAGCTACACAGAGAAACCCTGTCTCGAACCCCCCTCTATAAACAAACAAACAAACAAATATCAGCAAAAAATAGCCCTTTACTAATGTTTTTTATTTGTTTGTTATGTACAGGTGTTGCTACTGTTGCTTGTTTAGTTTTGTTTGGCTTTTGAGATGGTGTCTTTATGTATCCTGGCTGTTCTGGAACTCACTAATAGGCTGACCTCAAACACACAGAGATCAACCTGCCTCTACCTTCCAAGTGCATTCTTTGTTTATTTTGTTTTGTGAGACAGGCTTTCACATTGTAGAACAGATTTGCTGGAAACTCACTGTGAAGTCCTTGAATTTGTGGTAGTCGTCCTGCATTAGCCTCCTGAATGCTTGGGTGATAGGCATGAGCATCTCACTGGCACTCACTACACTAGTTACAATTACAGCTCCAAAAACCTCTCTTTAAAAATATGTTAGTAGCGGGTGTTGGTGGCGCACACCTTTAATCCCAGCACCAGCACTCGGTAGACAGAGGCAGGCGGAGCTCTGTGAGTTCCATGCCGGCCTGGTCTCCAGAGCAAGTGCCAGGATAGGCTCCAAAGCTACACAGAGAAAGCCTGTCTCAAACACCCCCCCCAAAAAATGTTAGTAGCTGGGCAGTGTTGGCAAACACCTTTAATTGAAATACTTGGGAGGCAAAGATATGTCGATCTCTGAGTTCAAAGCAAGCCTATTCTACAGAGTAAGTTCTAGGACAGCCAAGAAATACATGCAAAATCCTGTAGAATATATTAGTAAACAGGCATAATGTGCATGCCTTTAATCCCATCACTTAGGAGGCAAAGTCACGTGGATCTTAGTTCTATCTAGGCCAACATGGTCTACATAGTGATGTCCAGATCAGCCAGAGTTACAAAAAAAGAACATGTTAGCAAGATAAAGATAATCATGCTTTCACTTAAAAATTTCTTTGCAAATGAGAAGTAGTAATATATGACCCCTGCTCTCAGGTATTGTTTGGATAGATACCTTCTACTGGATGTGTAGGCTCTGGTCCTAGTGAGAATCTTTGTTTTGTCTGTACAGGCAGCTCCCTCCCTCCCTCCCTCCCTCTCTCCCTCCCATTCTTTGTCCTTCCCCCCAACCCATCTCTCTCAGATGTATCTGCCTATTTATTATGTATGCAGTGTTCTGTCTGGGGCACCATGTGGTTGTTGGGAATTGAACTCAGGTCCTCTGGAAGAGCAGTCAATGCTCTTAATCTGTGAGCCATCTCCCCAGCCTTCTCACTATCTTTCTTTTTTGTCCAGAGGATCCACACCAAGTGGGAATTTAAGAGATAAGCAGGTTCTCATTCCTAATGATTTGTCTCTGCTTTCATGGAACATACTTTCTGGATGGCATGAGTATGGCTGATGTTCCCAGGTAATCAGTGCTCACATTTTGGCCAAGTTATGGATTCCACATGGTGAACTGGTCCTCTGGGGTATGCTCTGATGCTGTACTGACCATTGTATTCTATTTCCCTTGGATACCCAATGGGAAGAGCAAGTATTTTGTGGCTCGGCCTCGTACATGTAGTTTGTGAGCTGCTGTTCAGTCATCGGGCAGGAAATCTGTGACCCTCTCTGACCTCTTTGGTGACATTCCAGTGATAGTCATGTACAGGGGCTTGACTAGGCCCCTCCATGTTAACTACTTCCTCCTCTCAAGTCTCTTCCTTTTTCTTAGACAAGTAATTAATATTAATAAAATATTTATAGAATACCTGCCAAGTGCAGTGTACTGGATGAGTCAATGTGGAGCCCATAGAAAAGGTTCATAGATACATTGTGTCTGCCAGGAGAAAAAGAGGATCTGTAAAGGGCTCTGGGATATGGTGGAACATAACTAGTATTTTTATCCATGAGTCACTACCTTACCAACTTTTTTAGTAGAATCTGATGTGATGTAATTTAATAGTCAGGATTGTGTTAGATTGAGATTACTTACTCAGAGGATGGAATGTGTTGACTTGAGTCACTAGCAAATCTGAAGATAGTGAGGCAGATGGGATTGAAATTAGAGCTTCAGGATTCTCTGGTCAACCTGGTCTTCTTCCTTTGTGTATGGCTTTCTTTTTAGGCAGATTCTGTCTGTTTTTGTTTGTTTGTTGTTTTCAAGACAGGGTTTCTCTATGTAATAGATCTGGCTGTCCTGGAACTTGCTTTGTAGACCAGACTAACCAGATCCACCTGCCTCTGCCTCCTTAGTCCTGGGATTTTTTTTTCAGTCCTGGGATTAAAGGCGTGCACCAACACTGCCTGGCCAGGCAGATTTCCCTTTAGTGATGGCAGCATGGACCCTACTAGCCACTTACATATTAATTAGGTCCAGGATGTACTCCACCCCAGATAAAGTTTCACCTACTCTCCCCAGTCTGCATCAATGTTTGGCTCTGCTGAAGTTCTGCTCTCACCTGAACCAGTGTTTGTACCAGGGCATTAACATTCTGTGGTGGGCCACTCTGGGTTACATGCTCACTGTTGGTTGCATAGATGGGGACTCATGGTTGACACCCAAGCAAAACTATTTGGTATTTCAGAAGGAACAGATTCTAGTGACAAGGATGGAATTTGTTAGTAGGAGTCAAGGAGAAGGAATGGATATTGAAAGCAAGCAAATTAAAAGTAGGGGTATATAACACAGTAATAGAGCATGTTCTTAGCATGCATAAGGCTGCGTTCAATTCCCAGTATTTAAGACAAAAAGGAAGTAAAAGGTTTTCCATAACAAAATGCATAGGTTTTCTGTGCATCATAATAGGTTTCTCTTCTGATGGAATAAGCCAGAGCAAGCCAAATTGAAAAAGTATGACAATAGGTTTATTTGAACAAAGCAACTCCTGAGCAGGTTCTCCAGTTCCAGAGATCAAGGCCAGAGAAGCCACACACCTGAACTAAAGCAGGGAGATTATACAGCTTGAAGGTGAGGGGTGATGATGTGTCTGCCACAAGCTGGATTTATGCCCAAGTGTGGGCAAAAGCTGAACACTTTTGGTGGTGACTTGGGATGCTGGCAACTTCAGGGGAGGAGCTGCAGAACTGGCCTTTTTGTGCCTTCCGTTTGTTGGAAATTCCCTGAGTGGGCAGGGTTTGGAGAGACAGGAATGTGGCTTCTCAAACTGTGAAAGAGCTGCAGGAGTGAGGTAGAAGTTCTAACAGAACAAAACTTTTCTAAGCCTTGAGTCAAAAATACAAACAAACAACTCAATCATTCCTAACAGAGTATTAAAACAATAGTGAATTGTTTCAGCAGTAATGAGCAGATGGTTTATAGATCACATTGTGCCTGCTCTCTCTAATTTTGTATGGCCTGCAAGCTAAGGATGGTTTTCAAATACTTTGTGATATGTGACAGTTACGTATAATTCAAATTTTAATGTACATGACCAGGCATGGCGGCACATGCCTTTAATCCTACTTTAAGGGAGGCAGGCAAGTAGAGCTCTGAGCAGGGCAGCCTGGTCTATATAGTGAACTTCAGGACAGCTAGGGCTACAGGGAGAAACCCTGCCTCAACCAAACATAAAGCTCAGTGTCCATAAATAAAGGAGTGTTGGAACACAGCCAAACTTAATTGCTTGAGTGTTGTCTGTGACTGCTTTGTGGTTAGATTGGCATTTTTGAACATTTACTTGTGAAAGAAATTACTCAAATCCTAAAATATTTACTTCCTAGTCCTTCACTAAAAAAGAGGCCTAAACCAAGTTGAGAAGAATCTAAGTACAAACCTTGGTTTTTAGCTTATCTCTGTAAGTTCTTGAAGAATGACAGCTTTCTATTATGAATAGAAAGGTGGCATAGGTGGGAGAGTAGATACTTTTCTTACCCTTGAGCTCTGAAAAGAATTCTTTTCAGACCAATCCTTTTGCTTTTTCAAGACAGGGTTTCTTTGTGTAGCCCTGGCTGTCCCTAAAGTAGCTCTATAGATCAGGCTGGGCTCAAACTCAACAGAGATCCACCTGCCTCTGCCACCCAAGTGCTGGGATTAAAGGCGTGTGCCACCACCACACAGCTTCATACCAAACTTTAGATGTGTCTTTTCATTTCACGTGACAGGCCCATGTTTCCAAAGCCTAGCCAAATGGCTCATAGGAGTTACAGGGATGGAGGTGGCCAAGGTACATCTCTTTCTCTGTTAGTGAGACTGATTTACATATCCATCAGCCATTCTTCTCAATCCACTCTCACTGCTCTGCCAGGCCTTATTTTTATCAGGATTTTGAAGAAGCCTGGTTTAGATCTGGAGAGGTCATACAACTCAGTCTGTAACTTAATTCTGCTTTGGAGTTGCTTGCTGATAAAGAGTAATAAACACAACAAACTGTTCTACTTTATTTTTAAAAAGCTTAAATTAGGGGCTAGAGAGATGTCTCAGAGGTTAAGAGCCCTGGCTGCTCTTCCAGAGGTCCTGTGTTCAATTCCCAGCAACCACATGGTGGCTCACAACCATTTGTAATGAGATCTGGTGCCCTCTTCTGGCCTGTAGGGATACATGTAGACAGAACTCTGTATATATAATAAACTTTTTTTAAAAAAAGATTAAATTGGAGAGGTAGAGCAGGGTGGATCATAAGCTTACAGATCCTTTGCCTGCTGAGCAAACTCCCTGGCCTGGAGAACAATTTCAGCCCATGCTTTAACCTGTTTTCTTCTCCATCTGTCAGATGATGCAGTTGGTGACTTGTTTGTCTTTATAAACCCAGTATTGCATACGAAGACGTGCTTAAGAAAACAAGCAGGAAGTTTTGTTTGCTGGGATTTGGCTTTTTTGTTTTGTTTTTAAAGTCTTCTGTAGGAAGATAATGATTTAATTACAGAAGAGATGTTGTTTTTTTGTTGTTGTTGTTTTTCTTTGTTTGTTTCAAGACAGGGTTTCTCTGTGTAGCCCTGGCTGTTTTAGAACTCATTCTGTAGAACAGGCTGGTCTTGAACTCACAGAGATCTGCCTGCCTCTGCCTCCAGAGCCCTGAGATTAAGTGTGTGCAATCATACCCCAGCATAAGTTTTTAAGGAGACACAGATCTGAGTGTAAGCAGTGGTGGTATGTCCTTGGCTGCTGCCCTATTGACATGCATTCTAAAGAGGTTCTGAATGCCTTGGCTAGTCAAGTTATATGAAAGTGGGGTCTTCAGAGCCTTCATTTTCAGTTCCTAGTCCCCTATGGGTGCCAGTATTCTCCAGAAAATCACAGGGATGCCAGCAACAGCTTGCAACAAAAAGTCCTTAGCAACAGTCAGGATTTCAGGCTCTAAACTCCTATCTCTTCAGACACATCTATCCATATAGCCAAATTGGAAGTGGCTCAGGTCTGGTTTTGTCTTATCTTATACGCTGTGTTTCTAGATGACTTTTGTCCCTATTGGGCACTGTCCTTACTGTTTTTCACACAGAAAGTTGGGGAGGCCTCTGCCTACCCAAATCACCTGGAATGAGAATGTACCAAGGCATCTGTCCTGAGACTATCTTCTTGTCTTTGTGTACAGAGTCGCTTTTCCTGCTTGCTCCTTGAGTTCTAGGAGGCTGTCCTTCCTCCTTGTTTCAGCTATATGGGCAGGAGCTTCAAGAGGACAGTGGAATATAGGGAGAGGGACCTCTTCTTGCCTGTCTAGACTGTTGTTCCTTGCAGATGGAGGGATTTTATCTGGAATCCAGTGGGTTGATTCCTTTGATAGAAATGTGAGTCTTATTCTACTGGAACTATCCTGTGGGTTAATCCCACAAGGATGGATTATGGCTGAATATGATTTCATATCTCAGTTCCTCAAGATCCCTGCAGGACCAGATATTAGAAGAGGGAGAGTGTTTCCTACTTGGGAAGAGCCATGGAGGGGGAGGTATTTGAGGTAGCTGTAAAGCTGAGGTCAAAGTGTACATGTGGTTGTGGCCTGGAAAGACTTTCCAGGTAGAACGAGAAACAGGCACACAGAAACTTATTTCATATTAGAAATAAGTTTTCTAGAACATGTCAGGGTCAGGAACTGAAGTAAAAAGTGGTTCCAGTATTGGGAAGGGGCTTTCCTGATTGTCCTGGCGCTGGAGCTTATTTTGGCTCCAGGAGGTAGTGGAAGGTTCCTGTACAGTGTGTAGACCTGGTCTCTAAGGATAAGGACTCAGGTGCTGTGGTTAAGGCTATCTGGATAAGGGAGGACAGTTCTTCAGGAGTTAACATAGCCCAGTGACTCAATGTGAGTTAGTGAGGTGGTAACACTGTGAAGGGGCAGGAGGGGAGATGGGAAAGAGAGATGATAAGTTTTCTGAGAGTCCCTGGGGAACAGAGGGCAGGTACTGGCAGGGAGAGGTGGAGTCAGGAGGATTTGCTCTTGGCCCTATTGGAGGCAGTGTCACATTAAGAGAGGACTTGTGGCTGAACTTGCTAGTCCTGGAGAGTAATGTCCTGGTAAGAACCCTGGGACAGGACTGCCAGTCTCTTAAAGATAACATCCTGAGAGGATCCCATCCCCACAGACACTGGTTTGATCTGCAAGTCTCATTACCTGGTTATCACTCTGGAGGTGGTCTCATTAATGACCGCCAAAAGAAGATGGAAAGCAGCTCATAAGGCTTGACACCATGGAGGAACAACACTAGTCATTCTCAGCTTGAGGCTGGGAACCATGTTAATTACAGATAGCTGTTGTGGGATTTTCTTCTTCCTGGAGACAGCTGATTTCAAGTTCTCTTGCAGGAGGTAAGTGCTGACCGGCCCCACACAGTGCCTATCACTAGATAGTGGCTGCAGCACTGAATCTCCTGGGAGCTGCTGTCCATCAAATGGCTTCCAAAACCATGTCTTTCCCTTTAGCATCCTGGCTGCAGGTAAAACTTCATGGAGGGTCAGGTGTTGGTGGCATATGACTTTAATCCCAGCACTTGGGAGGCAGAGGCAGGCGGATCTCTGTGAGTTTGAGGCCAGCCTGGTCTCCAGAGCCAGTGCCAGGATAGGCTCCAAAGCTACACAGAGAAACCCTGTCTCAAAATACCAAAAAAACACAAAAAAAACAAAAAAACTTCATGGGAGGTTGCTTCCAACTCTACCATTGGCTCCTCGAATGATCTCAGCAAAATTGTCAGCAATTTCTCAAGTCTCACATCCTCTATATCTTCGGACAGCCTAGGATCAGATGAAACTCTGGCCAATGATTGTCAAGATAAAGGCAATTAATAAAAGTTCATTGAGCAGGGTGTGGTTGTGTATGCATTTGGGAGTCAGAAACAGGCAGATCTTTCTTGAGTTCAAGGCCAGCCTGGTTTACATGGCAAATTCCAGGCCAACCAGGGCTAAAAAGTGGGATTTTGTCTCCCTTCCCTCCAAATAAACCCCTCCCCCCACAAAAACCAAACATTGAACATAAAGTTCTGGACTATTATGAGAAGGTAGTTCCTGGCCTCACAGGTTCTGGTCCGAGTTGGAGAAACAAGACTACAGGAAAAATCAGATCAATGATTGATGGAAGAATTGATGTAAAAGAGTTGGAATTTGTATTGAGATGGTGGACTCCCTTTTATCCTGTTAAGAAAAGGCTAGGATTTTAGATGGAGCATATTTGACAGCAAGTGAACTGCGGCTGAAGCTGGGGATGAGTACATGGTTGCTAGTCACTAAACAAGGACTGAATTCTGTCCATAACTTGTCAGTCTCTCCTGTGTTCCTTTAAGTACCTGATCTTCACCAAACTAAGAAGGGTTGGTGAGTAGCCTCTTGACATTTTGTCTGGACTTTTCTATGATTCCTGACTTTGGTGGAGCCTGGTCCACATAGTGAGATCACTAGTCCTTGTCCCCCTTTTCCAGTTAAGGCAAACAGATTTCCATAGGTCTGTCACCTTATACCTTTTATTTTTCTCCTCCTCCTATTGAGCATGTTAGTCTGAGGAGGTCAAAACAAGGTTTTAGCTAATTTTCCTTCTTAAATAATGTATGATTAGTGTACAAGGTAGTAAGTTCTGTTCCTGTCAACAGGGAGCTGATTGGCTTTGAGACAGGCAGCAAGCCTGCTTTTCTTCTATTATAACACAAATAGCACTTAATGTAGATGTTCTGGTTGTTTTTTGTTTGTCTTGTATTGGGGGGGGGAGGCGTCTGTGCTTTGAGATAAGCTAGGGTTATCTGGAACGAGGAAATATCAGTTGAAAATTCCTCTGTAAGATGAACCTTTAGGCAAGTCTTGTTTTCTTGATTAGTGTTAGATGTAGGAGGGCCCAGCCCACTATAGATGGTACCACCCCTGGACTGGTGATCCTAGTGGTATAAGAAAGCAGGTTGAACAAAGCATATGGAGCAAGTCAGTAATCAAAGTGTGGCTTCTGTTTCAGTTTCTTCCTCCAGGTTCTGACTTCCTTTGGTGATAGACCTGAGAGTTGCTTTTGGTTATAGTGTTGTATCACGGCAGTAGAAACATAACTAAGGAGGGTTCTTCTTTTGTGTGGGTGTGTACATTTAGGTGTGTGCATGTTGGTGTGTTTGTGTGTGTAGATCAGAAGTTGACACAGTATGTCTTCGTCAATTGCTCTCTGCTTTATTTTTTTAAGACAAAGTCTCTCAGTGGACTTGGAGCTCACTGTTTTGGCTAGCCTGGCTGAACAGTGAACCCCAGGAATCCTTCTGTCTCTGCCTCTGAAACACTGATATTACAAGTGTGTCCTACTGTGCTCCGCTGTTTACATGGATGTTGGGGATCAAACATAGGTCCTTGTGCTTGTATACCTCCCTAACCCCAGTGAAGCTGTTTTGATGGGAAGATTACTTTTTTATTTTTGGCAAGGAAGCTTCAGTTTCCATGGCTGTGCCAGATGTTCCTATAGCATCATAGAAATGAGAAAGCAAGGACCCAGAGTCGGAAGGATTTCCCTTGCTGATCTCTTTTTCTGTCCTTCCTGGACTCCACTTATTATGCTGTCTATGTGTGACCCCTATGCGTCTTGCTTTGCTTTTATGTTTCCAAAATCTGTACTAGTGCTCAAATGACATGTGCTATAAAAATGGAACCCTGGACTCTGTAACATGTGTCATTGACAAGATTTGTGTGCCTATTACTGTCAGGCTGGGTGAACAGTGAGTTGGTGAGAGGGCCCAGGGAGGGAGCATAGGAAAGCATTTAAAAACCTATTGTGTCTTGGATGGGAGAGAGAGAAAAAAATCCTTTCGGTGTGGTTGCTGGGTGTGGCTGTAAAATCTTGAAAGTGGAGGGGATAAAAATAGCTGCTGGTTAGGACTCTATGACTGCTTGCTGCTTGAACTCAGCTGTAACCAGAAGTGGAGACACCTTGAAGGCCTCTGTCAGTTAGACTCTGGAAGAAGCAAATGGGCTAGAGCTGAGGAAGCAGCAGTGTTGGGAGACTAGAAGGTAGGGTTTCTCTCACACCTGGATTTCCAGGATTTCAGCCATCCCCAAGTCATATCCATTCCCAGAAAGGCTTATTGCCACAGCCAACTACAGCTTTCGAATATCTTTGCCAAGCCTCAAGGCATGACTCTTGTGGTTTGTGCGAGCACTGTAGTCAGGGCCCTGGCTCTCCAGTTTGGCGACGGTATACCATCAGGAGTCTGGAGTTCAAACCCAACCTTTGCTCTCACATTGCCCTACTGTTACAACAGAGCCATGGCTCAGAATTCCTAGTACCCTCACAATGCTACTGTGAGTAGCAAATGGAATGTTCAACAGGCCTGGACCTTCAGCTTGGGTCTGTTGGCTTGCCCAGACTCTCAGCCTGCCCCAGCTTTCCTCAGCTGCCCCAGCTACATCCATTTTTCTTGGGAAGTGGAACATGGTGGGGAAGCTGGAACCTTTTATCAGCACTCTGGGGGAAAAAGTTCAAGTGAGAAAAGGATTACATTTGCAAGTAATGACTAATTGAAGGCTTTGGAATTCTTGGAGGTTGGTTTTTTTTTCCCCTTTTGCTTAGTTCTCTGAGGTCATGGGTAGCAAGAGATAGCTCCATGAAGGCTGTGAATAGAGTCATTTGAGTTAGCTTCTTCTATTTCTTCATCTTATGGAGGTCTCTTCCCCCCCTTTTTTTAAATTTTTACATTCCAATCCCAGTTTCCTCTTTCTCTCCTCCCATTACTCGCCCCCATCTGCTCTTCAGACAAGGTAAGGCCTCCCCTAGGAAGTCTACTAAGTCTGTCCCATCTTCTCATTGAGGACCAAGGTACCTCTCCACCCCCACACCCCTATGTCTAGGCTGGGCAAGGTATCTCTCCATATAGAATGGGCTCCACTAAGTTAGTTTGTGAATTAGTGTTAGGTCTTGGACCCACTGCCAATGACCTCATATATTGTCCCAGAAGCACCATTGTCACCTATATTAAGGGAGTCTAGTTCTGTCTTATGCAGGTTCCCCATTTGTCAGACCTGAGTCAGTGATCTCTCACTAGCTTGGGTCAGCTGATTCTGTGGGTTTCACCATCATGGTCTTGACCCCTTTGTTCATATTATCTCTCCTCCCTCATTTCAGTTGTACTCTAGGAGTTTGGCCCATTCGTTAGTTGTGGATTTCTGCGTCTGCTTACCTCTGTTTCTGGAAGAGGGTTCTACCTTCTCTGGGGCTGTGGATTGTAGGCCAGGTATCTTTTGCTTTATGTCTAGTATCCACTTATGAATGAGTACATACTAAATTTTGTCTTTCTGGTTTTGGGTTTCCTCATTCAGGATGTTTTTTTCTAGTTCTGTCCGTTTGCCTGTGAATTTGTTTAGAGGGCTCTTAGTGTTCTGCTAAGTATGCTGGGAAGGGTCAGGTCATTTGAAACCTAAAGTTACTATTTAAGAAAATCTCATTAGGAATTGGGGATGTAGCTCAGTTGGTACTGTTTGCACCTAGATGCATGAAGTCCTAGGTTTATCCTGGTGTGGTGGCCCATATTCTTAATCCCAGCACTTGGGAGTTGGTAGCAAGAGGATAAAAACTTCAAGATCATCCTAAACTACATAGCTAGTGTGGAGCCAGCCTGGATTCATGAGACCCTGTCTTTAAAAACAAAGTAAATAATGGCAAATAACAATTGCTCATTTGCTTTTAAAACAAACTTCAGCTCTTACTGCCCAAGGTCCCAGCCTTGCCACAGATGGTCCTGTCACTGCTTGCTTCTCTGCAGGGCTCTTATTCTTCCCTCCTCGTTCCTCCTCTGATTCTCTAGGGCTCCTACCCCCACACCTGTCTCCTGCCCTTCTCTTCCTCCATGCCTACCCATTAAGTTCCATCATAGGGAATGCAGCTTAACCTAAGAAACATGAGGGACCCACCGTAGAGGGATCCCCTGGAGGGCTGCCCTGCCTCTTTCAACTGCTTGCTAGCCTTGGCAGCTAAGCAGCAGCTGTCTATGGGTGGCACCAGTCCAGCTCATTCAGAGAATTGAGGCACAATTCTGTCTGTTTTCATGGTCATACCTATGTATAGCGTCCCTCTGGGGATCACAGCCTTAAGGACAAAGGCTGCCCTTTTGCCGATTCCTTAGTGCAGTAATGCTATGTTTGTAGCATAAATAACAGCCCTCAGAGCATTTTATGCAGATCCCTTGTTTTAGCAGGTAGGAAATATCCAGAAGTCAAAATTGAAAATTTAGGGAGCTTTGAACAGTGGGTTTGTATGTTTGTTGTTTTTCCACACAGGGTTTCCCTGTTTGACTTTGGAGCCTGTCCTGGAACTTGCTCTGTGGACCAGGCTGGCCTCTAACTCTCTGAGATCCACCTGCCTCTGCTTCCCAAGATTTGAGATTAAAGACTTGTGCTATCATCGCCCAGCCAAACAGTGGCTATTTTGGTGGCAGAAAAAATACTTATCATTGGTTTTTTTTTTTTTTTTTTTTTTTTTTTTTTTTTTTTTTTTGTGTGTGGTGTGTGTGGTGTGTGGTTGAGACGGGTTGCTCTGTGCTTTGGAGCTATCCTAACTAGCTCTGTGACCACGCTGGTCTCGTACTCACAGAGATCTGCCAGCATCTGCCTCCTGAGTGCTGGGACTAAAGGCGTGAGCCACACCCGCCCTGCTATCCACTTAGTTTTATATAAAACTTCTTGTGTTATTTTGTTTTCCTTTTTGGTGTTGGTGATGGAACCCAGGCCTCGAAAGTGCTGTGAGATATCATTCTTCCACTGCCCTACTCTTTGCTGTTTTTTCCAAGAAGAGATTCACTGTTGCTAAAGAGAATATACTAGTAGGGCAGGAAAGGGAGCATCATTCAGTAATCCTGTGGGTTTCCTAGCAACTTGGGAGCCCAGTGGGTACTTAACACAGAATGCTGCTTGGCTTAGCAACTCCTGATCTTGAAAGGTTGGGAGAGAACTGGAGGTTTGAATAAGCCATTTGTTAGTATTCAGACATCTGTACTGGCCTGCCCTTGGGGTTCTGACAGGATATGCCCTCAGCTCCAGCCACTAAGAGCACCACCTGTGCACATTCACTGTGTTCCCTTTTAAAAGGTCCCTGCCTACGCCCTCCCCCCATCCTCTTTCCTCTCTTCAGATGCTCCTGTGCCTGGAGACCAGTCTTTCCCCTTCCCTTTTTATCATCCTTTTCCCTAATAAAAAACTCCTCCACTTAACTCTGTTGCATGGTGTCTTTCTCTCTGGCTCCACTTTTTAAAAATTACAATACCATGGGCCTTTGATGTGAATCACCTTTGAGGCATCTGCTGGGACAGTGTGGGAAGAAGCTCAAATAAAACTCTCACCTTGGGAAGGGCACTAAGAGGTAGTAGATACCAGATGTAGACACCAGAGGGTGAGTAGAAAGGATATTTCAGATTCAGGAAACAGCAAAAAGTTGGTAAGGAGGCAGGACTTACACTGGGGCAGGCCAGTCTGGATTAGAGGGAGGGTATGGTAGGTATAAGAAACATTGGGAAGTTTGCAAAGCCAGGAAAGGGAGCTTTGGGCTGGGTTGCAAGGCAGATGGGAGCCACAGCAGTCTGTACAGGGGTTGTCCTGGAGGAGTTCTAGTTGCCATGTGTACAGGGTAGAGGGATGAAATCTAGGAAGCTGGGTTATGCGGGAGGCGGGGGAGTCTCTCAGCTTTGGGAAGCTAAATCAAGGTACCCCTGGAGATTAGGAAAAGAATTCATTCTGGTCTTGTTTGACATTTCAGACTTTGTGCTGTCAAGGAAGAATTAGCTGGACTAACTGGGTGGGGGTAGGGTGAGGGGCATGCTCTGGTTGGTACTCCTGCAGCATACTCTAGGTCACTGGGAGGTGCTTCATGCTGTATAACTGGCTCTTGGGTCCCGAAGGGTCTGAACAGGGTAAAGCCCTTCAGAGTATCCTACTCTCATTATCTCCAGTGATCTCTGCAGCCTGGGGTGGATCTAGGAGGCTGAAGCTGGAGCTCAGAAGGGAGAGCAGGATTATGTAAACTTGAATGCAGAGGCCTGCTTGCCATGTGAATAGCAATCAGATGCTAAGACAGCTAGAGGCAGCTCAGCCTTGGAGAGCAACAACTGCAGTGTGGAGGGAGAGAAGCAGCAATGCCAGCAAATGCAGCCACCCAGGAGGGGATGCTCTGACCTTAGGAGGTCAAGGTAACCACCTCTGGAGATGGTGTATGTGTAGTACATATGTGGATTAGGCCTCTACTCTGTGGTGTGAGCTGCCCTGGTCAGAGAAACCAAGTGGACTTGCTCAAGACTGTATGTAGTGTAGGTGACAGTTTCCAAGCCAGTGTTCCTCTTTTGCTTCAGGTCATATCAGAAAGGCCATGGGAAACATCTGAGATGTGTGAGGGGTATTGAGGAGAAGGCTCATGTTGAAAGCCTCCTATGTATGTGCTACCCCTACCAGGCCCTATGGACACATCACACCCCTGATCTTCCTAGGTTGGCCCCATATCCTGAACATGTTATCTATGAGGTCTGTCCTCTTATGAGGTCTCTGCTTATAAGAAGAGCCTCTTATAAGCTGCTGTGGGAGAAGGGACAGCTAGCCTCTCACCTCCCACCTATTGTTAAAGTATCTCTCCAGTCGTAATCCTTGTGGGTGTGTCCGCACACCTGCACATAGTGCATTCCTTTCTGCTGTCACCTGGCTGTGGACGACCTAGTATTATGTATGCACTTATTCATTGACTCATCTCCTCACACCAGTAGCATGTGAGCTGGACATTACTGGGAACTTGGCAGCAAGTTCCCGTTCTTTTCCTGGTAGTGCAGGGTGCCTGTTTGAGGCAGGTGCTCAGTGACCAGTAGGTGAGAGACTGTTGAGGAAAGTGGAAGCTAGGAAGGTGGTAGGATGCTAGATAAAGGGCGGATAAATAGTAGATAAAGGGTAGATAAAGGGCAGATAAAGGGTAGATAAATAATCCCCAGGCCCTTAGATCTGCATTGGAAGTGGGGGAAGAACCTGATGCATTTAAGATTCCTTATAGTGAGCCAGGTGGTGGTGGCGCACAACTTTAATCCCAGCACTCCAGAGGCAGAGGCAGGCGGATCCCTGTGAGTTCGAGGACAGCCTGTCTACAGAGAGAGTTCCAGGATAGCTTCTAAAGCTACATAGAGAAGCCCTGTCTTGAACTACCCCCCCCCAAAAAAAAAAGATTCCTCCTAGTGCTTGAACTCTGAGGGCCTCTGTGGGAGGCAGAGTTGCAGAGAGGTTTCTGGCTCCTTAGAGATACACAGTATGGTATGCTTTGTGTATCAGATGCACATCTACAGTGAATGTAGATATGCCCATTCTGTGGGGTTCGTATTGGCTTGGCCTTTAACAAGGTGAGACAAACTGATCACCCTCCCTACCTTGCTGGAGCTGGTATGAGGTTGAAGATGATTCGGGCTAACTGGCTCAGGGAAGGGACTAAGAGAGATATTATAGGGCAGATATTGTAGGACTATACAGAGAAACCCTGTCTTAAAAAACTTGAGGAAAAAAAATGAGTAAATGAGCTTTGTTTGGTGACACACATCTGCGATCCCAGTACTGGAAGCCGAGGGAGGGGGATCTTACAGCCATTCTTTTTAGTCTTATCAGTAGTCATATACTATGTCTTGCTAGTAGGGGGTGTCTGAAGTAACAGAATCTAAAATCTTTTTTTTTCTTTTCCTTTTGGACTATAGAGATAGGGTTTCTTTGTGTATCCCTGGCTGTTCTCGAACTGGCTTTGTAGATCAGGCTAGCCTCAAACTCAAAGGTCTGCCTGGCTCTGCCTCCCAAGAACAGGCGTGCCCTTCTCCTGTTTATGGAAACTGACCCCTTCTGGGTCAGTGTTTGTTTTAGATAGGGCCTCTCTCATTATGTAGCCAGGAATAGTCTCAAATGCCCCAACATCCCAACGTGATGGGACTATAAGCAGGCAACATCCAACTGGTGTTTTCTTTCCTTCCTGCTTCCCTCATTCCCTTTGTTTTTTGAGACAGGGTCCTTAGCTGGAATTCACTATGTAGATCAGGCTGGCCTAGAGATTCAAGAGATTCAGCTGCTTCTGCCTCCTGCATGCTTTGGCTAGTGTCTCATC